>NC_033796.1:36460864-36524843 GCF_001876935.1 Asparagus officinalis | reverse complement strand
TATATATATATATATATATATATATATATATATATATATATATATATATATATATAGGTATATATATATATATATATATATATATATAGGTATGTAATTAGGGTTAGGGTTTAGATATTTAACGAAAATAATTAATAAAAAATATAATTAATTACATTTTAAATCAAATAATTATGGGAGAATTATCTACAAAATAAAACATATCAGTTATACTAATACAACAGATAATACGTAATAGTAAAAATAATACAACTAATTGTACAATTAAATAAGAATAATTAATAAAAAATATAATTACTTACATTTAAAATCAAATAATTATGGAAAAATTATCTATATAATAAAACATACCAGTTATACTAATACAACAGATAATATACAATAATAGTAATAATATAATAAATTATACAAAATAATACGTAATAATAATACAACGTATTATACAAAATAATACATAATAGTAAAAATAATACAATGTATTATTCAAAATGATACATAATAGTATCGATAACACAATGGATTAATTCTAGAAATTTTTACTGCACTAAGTTAATTTATAAATATCAAAATCATTTAAATAAATATAAAATTTGGACTTTTAAATTGTAGAAAATTCTAGAAAATCAAGAAATTATAAATACTCTTTTGAAAATAATAATTAAATATTTTAAAATATTAAAAAAATTATTTTAATTAGTATCAAAATTTTACGGTCATTACAGGTGGCGAAGGTCTCTTGTTGTGCACAAGAGAGATAGAGGCACCACAGCGAGGCATATGAAAGTGAGGGTCATCAAGGCATCCAGGTTGGAGTGCGGGTGTTCTAATTAGGAGTGTAGATGCTTCAGATTGAAGAACAAAAGAATTAGAAGACTATAGCAGGAGAGATAAAGTTTCAAGACAGTAATGATAGATTATCGAGGTGGCCTAGGAATCAAATTCAATGTGGAGATTATTAGGATTGTGTCTTTGATTCTTTGTATAACTCTATGAAAATTAGATAGAGCTAGAGATCTATCATGATTAGGAGATTAAGTCTCATCATGATTAGGAGTTTGTATCCTGTTGATGTCCGAGATCACACAGTCGATGAGAGCTATCCGCTGATGACGAAGAGGGAGAGGATGAGAGATGGGGCCGACTTCTCCGACTTTATGCCTAATCCTTGGACTGGAATTCCTGATTCTTCTGTATAAAGAAGAAGAACGAACCCATAAGAGGGCGGGGCTTGTTTCCCCCGTGGTACCTCCGACAGTCAAGTCAGCTGGTGAGCTTGAGTGGGGTTTGAGGGAGAGTCCTAGGACCATTGAGGTCCTTGTAAGGGTGTACTCTTTTAGAGTTATTAGTAAAAAGAAATAGATAAAGAGGGATAAATGATCCTCAAGGTTTAATGAAGGTCCAGCCCCCTTTTTTCTTACCCTGCTTCTCTCCTTTTATAGTCAATCACCTTTGAGACAATAACCCTTGGCTCTGACTATGCACAGGAGGGTAGTTTGGAAAGTGAGCGGACAGGCTGCTGAGTCATCATTCGTTTTACAGATGTCAGCTTGCGACTGAAGGGGAAGTCATTCGAGCATAGGAGAGGATGTCTCGACTATGTTCTGGATTTGATAGATAAGGCATGACATGATGAAGGATAAGCTGGCTACTTAGCCGTTCTTCCTTATACAGATGTCAGATGGTGACTGGGAGGGAGGTCATTCGAGCATAAGAGATGATATCTTAGTAATATCTGGGAAATGACTTTTGAGTCAGAGAAAGTTGTGTATGCACGAGGTTTGTCAGAGTTGAGATCTTGATGGGATCGATCAAGACTATAGTGTTGATTGATGTATATCTGAAGGGAGCTTAGTTGGATCTTATCCCCTTAGTAGAGACGGGTCGGTTTTTTGAATCGTCCCCATGACTTGCCGACCGGGTAGTCGAGCGAGCTTCTGGCAGAGTAGACTGTCGAGTAGATGGTCGAACCAACTATTTGAGGAGTCATCTCGATCATGGGGTGGGTGGACTCTTGAGGAGTCGTCTCGATCATGAGGGGTCGACTTATCCCGCACTTCGTGTCGGTAAAGATGACTCATTTTTTCGACTGGTCGATAGATTTTTTCTTGGCTGGGTTTTGGGCCACAAAGCTGGTTTGGACCATAACTCTTTTGGGCCTATGAAGACATAGCTTCTAGATATTTTTGTTTTTAGATGGTGAATTACGATAACAGATGGCCCTTTTCACTCGGAGCTGACTTTAGTCGGGTTCGAGTGAATAAATGAGAGCTTTCGATCAGTATAAACTCGCTCAAGATGTTTGAGGGTTTTTAGCCAGTTGATCGTGGCTGAAGATGTGGTGTAGGGCTTTCTGTCCAACCATTATCTCTTATAAACGTATATCTTGAACTGCTTTTTTAGAGGACACGAAGCGTCGTGAGCCGAACAAGTGGCGCTTTATTACCGATTTATTGGCGTGGAATAATATGCACGAGCGACGGTTGGCATTTCGAGCAATCCGTTTTAGAGTCTCAAAGTGGATCTTTCTTTGTTGCTTCAAGATTGTGCCTCTCGAGTTTTTCTGCATGCTTCTTTAGAGGCTTATAAATATCCTAAGGGCTGAGAGGATTTTCTCACAGGAAAATCGTTGAACTTTGTAAAGAAGAAACCTTTTCATGGCTTCTCTAGCTCCCACTTCAAACCATCGTGAAGAAAACTTGCCGTTCTTCGGCATCTGCATTCAAAGGTTCTTAGAGATCAGTTGAAATGGGCGTGCGAGAGATTCGACATTCCTCGAGCCTTAACACTTGAGGAGCCCAAGCTGACGGAGTTCGTATACAATCATGGCGAGGGGCGAGTGCCATTGTACTTAGCACATCTAGAGCAGGGTCTACGGCTGCCTCTTCATCCCTTTGTCAGGGGAGTACATGCAGCTCTGGGGGTTTCCCCATGTAATTTTATCCTAATGCAGTAGGAGTTTTGGTGCCTTCGTGATCATCTGCTATCGAGTTGGGGTACGACCCAGCATGAAAGTGCGGGGTCATTTATTGAGTGTGGGATCGACTGAAGGAGACCCACACTATTTTTATCATATTGATGATAATTTCAAGCTCTCCCTGGATCTTCCAGAATTGGAGGAGGATTGGAGGGAGCATTTTGTGTAGGGTTATGGAGCTGATAACATTTTTTTCTGCTCGACCTGGCCGGAGGCAAACATGGAGGCCCTAAGGCTAGTTGCTCTTAGTAGTCTAGAGAAGGAGGCACTGGAGAAGATCCATTCTTATGCCAGACCTTTGGACGTGGAGGACTTGGTGGAGGACATGTCCATGATCTTGTCTTCCACTGGCTTCGCGGTCAGGGTGAGCTCTCCTATTCCTTCGTCAGTGGAGGTATGTAACAAGAGGCTCAGGCCTGAGAGGGAAGGCTCTGCTGGGGAGTCTCGGAAGAGATTAAGGGGGGGCCCTTGATGTGGAGGGGGATTCTGACAGAAGGCCCCTCGTAATTGAGGTTGCTTCCTCTCCTGGTGGGACGAGGGATAGGAGAAGGGACTTGGCTGACTCTGTGGATGTAGGGTTTGCTGGGGAATTTTCCCCAAGACCTGGACCATCTCGTTAGCCCAGCAAAGAGCCTCTTGCTCCGGTCAATGAGGTGGATGGTGCAGATGAGTCTTCTCCTGGCCCTGGTGGTGATGCTGTCGAGGGAAGGCTGAAGGAAATGTCAAGCAACGACATTCATCAGGCTTTTCAAGCCTGTCAAGCCCAAGGGACTTCCTTAGAACTGGCTCTATTCCACCGGCTCGAACACACGCTGGCCTTAGAGAGATCAACTAGGGAAGAGGTGGAGAGACGGACTACTGCTTTGGAGCTTGAACTGGTCGAGACGGAGAGGTTGCTGGGGCGCTACCAGACAATCAGCTCCAGACAGTCCAGGATTATCCAGGAACTGGAACGAGACGTGGATGCTTTGAGGTCAACTGGCGACTCTTTTTTGGCGGCGGCTAGGAGGCGACCAGGCCCTTCTTCGGGACTCGATCGTGGGCATTAAAGATATCCCGCTCTTTCTCCTTTCTCCCCTTTTTTTAGAACTATGGAGGATATATTGTAATAGAACTTTTTGAATGAAAGACCAATTGAGTTTTGTAGTTTGAGTAAATTAATTGCATAATATTGATCCATATGTGGAAGACTACAATTAGTTCACTCTGAATGCTCTGTGCTTAGCTGAGCAATCTGATCGATAACTTATTTATCGAAGTTTATGTTGATGGATTGTCATGTTTGCAGGAATCATACCTTAGTGCAAGTGGCTGCAAGGCCCATTCTGATTAGACGACAACTCGTAGGTTTTGTGCTAAGGTCTTCAAATTTCCCCTAAGGCCGAGAGGCGACTGTGGGAGTTGGCCAAAGAGTTGTGTCTTGGGTTTATTCTTGATAAGGTACCAAGGGCTTTAAACTTGACTGAGGAGTTATTGTGCCTTGGGCTTATCCTGATAAGGAGCCAATGTCTTGATATTCGACTGAGGAGTCGTTGTGCCTTAGGCTTATCCTGATAAGGAGCCAATGGCTTAGTTACCGACTGAGAAATTGTTATGCCTTGGGCTTATCCTGATGAAGAGCTAAGGTCTTAGTTAACGACTGAGACGTCGTTGTGCCTTGGGCTTATCCTAATGAGGGTCTTGACCATGATGGTCGATGAGAGCCGGAGGAATCGACCACCAGTTGTGCCTTGGGCTTAACCTGATAAGGAGCCAAGGGCTTTGTTACCGACTAAGGAGTCGTTATGCCTTGGGCTTATCCTGATGAGGAGCTAAGGTCTTGACCATGATGGTCGATGAGATCCGGAGGAATCGACCACCAGTTGTGCCTTAGGCTTACCCTGATAAGGAGCCAAGGACTTTATTACCAACTGAGGAGTCGTTGTGCATTGGGCTAATCCTGATGAGGAGCTAATGTCTTGACCATGATGGTCGATGAGAGCCGAAGGAATCGACCACCAGTTGTGCCTTGGGCTTACCCTGATAAGGAGCCAAGGGCTTAGTTACCGACTGAGGAGTCGTTGTGCCTTGGGCTTATCCTGATGAGGAGCCAAATTCTTTCAATTCCGACTTGAAAGTCGAATGCCTAGAACCCTTAAGAGTTGGCTAGGTCTTTGATGTTTTTTTTAACTTTTATTGATTGTTGAAATTTGTACATCATGGAACGTAATTTATCAACATTTAACGTCTGAATGGTCGAATTCTTGTTCTCCACTCATATGTATTTTGAAGGTTGCCTTTTGCAGGAGACAATGCCACCGAAACGGAACTTCCTTGGTTGTTTCTTGTCGTCTTTGAACATTCCTGTTTTGACGAGGACGAGTTGCTGCTTTATAGACCATCTTCGTTGCTGTGTGACTTAGGACACTAAGTCGCCAATCGTTGAACATCAGGAGTCTGATGTTGTTCTCTCTTTTAAGGGCGAGCTGTTTGGCTTTAGATGTCACTGAGTTGTCGACATATTTACCATCTCATCGGCCAGGACCTTTCTGAAGTTGAGTCTTTGTTGACGTCTTTGCAGGCCGACGATGGATGTGCTGATTTTCAACAGATCTTGCTTCACCACTGTTGGTTGCCCTATATGACCAGCGTCCTGTTGATTCATCCTTCGAAGTCCCGTGTTTTAACAGGAGGAGGCCAGGTAACTTTTATGATGGGGGCTTCTTGTTGGTGAAACACCAGACGTCGGTGCTTTGTTCCCTGAAATTTGATGGGATCATAGTTTCCCCTTGGGGATTCCAGGAATAGCAACGACTGGACCATCCTGTGAATGGAGAAATCTTTTTGTCGGGAGAGTGCGAGTCGCATGCTTCGACCACCAGTGCTTGCTTCGGCTTTAGTGGTCTGAACTTCTGTCGGGGGGCCAGGGCTAGATTTCCTGAGGAAGTAATTATCAGGTGGCCCTCCGAGTTTTTCCCGCTATTCCATCCTTAGCAAGTAGGAACTCTCTTCTGAAGGTGGTGATGGTCCGAGGAGCCTACCACAGACTTGATCACTGCTCCTGAGCTCGAATGAGCTATCACCGATGGGAGCTTAAGTGATATTGGATCTGATCATAACCCTTGTTGGAGGTGGGGTTCTGTTTTATGATCCGACTCCAAGCGATAAGAAGCATGTGCTTTATTTTCAAGCCAGACAAGCACCATAGTGGTCTGTCTTCTCTTAGGAAGGCTCTCGGGGTTCTGGTAGCGGGTCCATCTTTTGGTGGATGGTCTGCTTGGTAAATACTCCCCAGAAAGTTGTTGAAGCCCTCGAGGGCTACGTCTGTGTTGGCACCTCATAGCCATAGGCTAATCCTCCTTAGCTTGAATGATATGATTTTGAGCTTTGTTTAGCTTGAATGACGCAATTCCACAAGTGGCTGCAAGGCCCATTCTGATTAGACGACAACTCGTAGGTTTTGTGCTAAGGTCTTCAAATTTCCCCTAAGGCCGAGAGGCGACTGTGGGAGTTGGCCAAAGAGTTGTGTCTTGGGTTTATTCTTGATAAGGTACCAAGGGCTTTAAACTTGACTGAGGAGTTATTGTGCCTTGGGCTTATCCTGATAAGGAGCCAATGTCTTGATATTCGACTGAGGAGTCGTTGTGCCTTAGGCTTATCCTGATAAGGAGCCAATGGCTTAGTTACC
Source organism: Asparagus officinalis (assembly GCF_001876935.1). Classification (NCBI taxonomy): domain Eukaryota; kingdom Viridiplantae; phylum Streptophyta; class Magnoliopsida; order Asparagales; family Asparagaceae; genus Asparagus; species Asparagus officinalis. Next base: position 36,518,202 of record NC_033796.1, on the reverse strand, counting down.
GACTGAGAAATTGTTATGCCTTGGGCTTATCCTGATGAAGAGCTAAGGTCTTAGTTAACGACTGAGACGTCGTTGTGCCTTGGGCTTATCCTAATGAGGGTCTTGACCATGATGGTCGATGAGAGCCGGAGGAATCGACCACCAGTTGTGCCTTGGGCTTAACCTGATAAGGAGCCAAGGGCTTTGTTACCGACTAAGGAGTCGTTATGCCTTGGGCTTATCCTGATGAGGAGCTAAGGTCTTGACCATGATGGTCGATGAGATCCGGAGGAATCGACCACCAGTTGTGCCTTAGGCTTACCCTGATAAGGAGCCAAGGACTTTATTACCAACTGAGGAGTCGTTGTGCATTGGGCTAATCCTGATGAGGAGCTAATGTCTTGACCATGATGGTCGATGAGAGCCGAAGGAATCGACCACCAGTTGTGCCTTGGGCTTACCCTGATAAGGAGCCAAGGGCTTAGTTACCGACTGAGGAGTCGTTGTGCCTTGGGCTTATCCTGATGAGGAGCCAAATTCTTTCAATTCCGACTTGAAAGTCGAATGCCTAGAACCCTTAAGAGTTGGCTAGGTCTTTGATGTTTTTTTTAACTTTTATTGATTGTTGAAATTTGTACATCATGGAACGTAATTTATCAACATTTAACGTCTGAATGGTCGAATTCTTGTTCTCCACTCATATGTATTTTGAAGGTTGCCTTTTGCAGGAGACAATGCCACCGAAACGGAACTTCCTTGGTTGTTTCTTGTCGTCTTTGAACATTCCTGTTTTGACGAGGACGAGTTGCTGCTTTATAGACCATCTTCGTTGCTGTGTGACTTAGGACACTAAGTCGCCAATCGTTGAACATCAGGAGTCTGATGTTGTTCTCTCTTTTAAGGGCGAGCTGTTTGGCTTTAGATGTCACTGAGTTGTCGACATATTTACCATCTCATCGGCCAGGACCTTTCTGAAGTTGAGTCTTTGTTGACGTCTTTGCAGGCCGACGATGGATGTGCTGATTTTCAACAGATCTTGCTTCACCACTGTTGGTTGCCCTATATGACCAGCGTCCTGTTGATTCATCCTTCGAAGTCCCGTGTTTTAACAGGAGGAGGCCAGGTAACTTTTATGATGGGGGCTTCTTGTTGGTGAAACACCAGACGTCGGTGCTTTGTTCCCTGAAATTTGATGGGATCATAGTTTCCCCTTGGGGATTCCAGGAATAGCAACGACTGGACCATCCTGTGAATGGAGAAATCTTTTTGTCGGGAGAGTGCGAGTCGCATGCTTCGACCACCAGTGCTTGCTTCGGCTTTAGTGGTCTGAACTTCTGTCGGGGGGCCAGGGCTAGATTTCCTGAGGAAGTAATTATCAGGTGGCCCTCCGAGTTTTTCCCGCTATTCCATCCTTAGCAAGTAGGAACTCTCTTCTGAAGGTGGTGATGGTCCGAGGAGCCTACCACAGACTTGATCACTGCTCCTGAGCTCGAATGAGCTATCACCGATGGGAGCTTAAGTGATATTGGATCTGATCATAACCCTTGTTGGAGGTGGGGTTCTGTTTTATGATCCGACTCCAAGCGATAAGAAGCATGTGCTTTATTTTCAAGCCAGACAAGCACCATAGTGGTCTGTCTTCTCTTAGGAAGGCTCTCGGGGTTCTGGTAGCGGGTCCATCTTTTGGTGGATGGTCTGCTTGGTAAATACTCCCCAGAAAGTTGTTGAAGCCCTCGAGGGCTACGTCTGTGTTGGCACCTCATAGCCATAGGCTAATCCTCCTTAGCTTGAATGATATGATTTTGAGCTTTGTTTAGCTTGAATGACGCAATTCCAGTGGTGTTCTTCAAGAATGAACAAGATCAGGCCCCTGCTCAGAATTGGGCATGTCTTCTCGGAGAAGAAAGTGGGCCCCACGATGGGCGCCAAACTGTTGATATCCGAGATCACACAGTCGATGAGAGCTATCCGCTGATGACGAAGAGGGAGAGGATGAGAGATGGAGCCGACTCCTCCTCCGACTTTATGCCCGATCCTTGAACTGGAATTTCTGATTCTTCAGCATAAACAAGAAGAACGAACTCGTAAGAGGACGGGGCTTGTTTCCCCCGTGGTACCTCCAATGGTCAATTCAGTTGGTAAGCTTGAGTAGGGTTTAAGGGAGAGTCCCGAGACCATTAAGGTCCTTGTAAGCGAGTACTCTTTTAGAGTTATTAGTAAAAAGAAATAGATAAAGAGGGAGAAATGATCCCCAGAGTTTAATGAAGGTCCAACCCCCTTTTTTCTTACCCTGCTTCTCTCCATTTATAGTCAATCGCCTTTGAGACAATGACCCTTAGCTCTGACTATGCACAGAAGGACAGTTTGGGAAGTGAGCGGACAGACTGCTGAGTCATCCTTCACTTTACAGATGTCGGTTTGCGACTGGAAGGGAAGTTATTTGAGCACAGGAGAGGATGTCTCGACTATGTTCCGGATTTGACAGATGAGGTATGACAGAGGATAAGCTGGGTGCTTAGCCGTTCTTCCTTATACAGATGTCGGATAGTGACTGGGAGGGAGGTCATTCGAGCATAAGAGATGATATCTTAGTAATATCTGGGAAATAACTTGTGAGTCAGAGAAAGCTGTGTATGCACGAGGTTTGTCAGAGTTGAGATCTTGATGGGATCGATCAAGACTGTAGTGTTGATTGATGTATATCTGAAGGGAGCTTAGTTGGATCTTATCCCCTTAGTAGAGACGAGTCGGTTTTTTGAATCGTCCCCATGACTTGCCGATCGGAAAGTCAAGCGAGCTTCTGGCAGAGTAGACTGCCTAGTAGATGGTCGAGCTGACTATTTGAGGAGTCGTCTCGATCATGGGGTGGGTGGACTCTTTAGGAGTCGTCTCGATCATGAGGGGTCGACTGATCCCGCACTTCATGTCGGTAAAGATGACTCGTTTGTTCGGCTGGTCGATAGATTTGTTCTTGGCTAGGTTTTGGGCCACTAAGCTAGTTTGGGCCATAGCTCTTTTGGGCCTATGAAGACATAGCTTCTCGATATTTTTATTTTTAGATGGTGAATTATTATAACATATCCTATTCTAATTAAAAAGTTAGATTAGAGACAAGATTTTGGTTTCCCTATATATATTCTTCTATTATTGGAGAAAAAATAAAAAAGGAGAAGGGAGAGAGCCAATATTTTTATAATTTAGGGTTAGCAGAGGGCATAGCCTGATTCAAGAATATTGTGTAAAAGACAAGGGTTTTGTGGTATTTATCCGTGTAAAATATTACAATATTGGTTTCGTAGTTTTTATCCGTTCAAAAGATAGTAAGGAGTAAATTTTGGAGAGAATATGAAAGTTGATTATGTATGTGAGGTTGAGAGATTGAGAAACAAAAGTTGAGTAGTTTCTCTTTTAGTACTCCCTGATACATAGTGGATTTCTCGTATTATTGCCCCGTGGATGTAGGTTAAATCTCGGTGTTCCTTCTTCTTAATTGCGGTTATTTTCTATCTTATTGATTGTGGATTGGCTTCCGAGTTGCAAAGATCGCAATACGCGGAGAGACTAAAATTCCTCGACATAAATAACCCCCTTATATTTTGTAATTTTAAGGGTTAATTTCATGTAACCCCTTTGAATCTAAGAGATTCACATAACCCTCATGCACTTTGTTTATGACACATAACACCCGTTAACTTTAGAATGTCTCACAAAGCCCTCTTAAACTTTAATCTTTTCTCACCTATCACCCTATATGTGATTTACAAAATAACTAAAATTTCCTTGAGAGAACAACTCTCAAAATTTTGATCTGTCATTTACGGACAACATATCCCCTCCACTAAATTTTGAGTTTTTTCTCTTAAGGAAATGATATATAGGTGGGGTCTTGTGAGAAAAGCTCAAAGTTCAGGGGGTTTGTGAGACATACCATTGTTGGGGGTTATATGAAATAAATAAAGTTTAGAGAAAGTTATGTGAAAAGGAATCCAAACTTCAAGGGATTTATATGTGAAATTAAGGTGTTTAAGATGACCAAACCCCGAAAGTCCGGATTTATTAAGGTGTTTAAGATGATATCCTTGTTTCCAACAAGTGTAAGCAGTTGGGTGCGCAATCTACAAATGTGAAGAGTGGGATCATTTTATCTAATATAAAATAAAGGTTATTAAGTTCTTAGTCCCTCATACATTTTGTATTTTGAGATCAGTCCCCAAATTATTTATAGGGTTTTTTTATTTCTAGGCCCATTTGTTTACTTATCTTTACCTATAAACCCAATCATTATTTTTTGTATTCTTAAACCCAATTTTCTTTTTGTTTTTGTCTTTAAACCCAATTTCTAAAATACAGTATATACAGCACTTGTATTTATACACCAACATGATAAAATCCCCAAAATACCCCTTTCAATACCCTACTTAAACCAGCCCCCCTTCTCTCTCCTCATTTTCCTTCTTCCTCAAGTCTTTGTCTTCCTCCTCCGATCCCACCTCTGGAAGGCGCGGCAGGCGGCGAGGATCTTGCGGTGGAGGCGCGGCTTGAGGAGGCAGCGATGGAGGCGGAGGTGGTGGGCAAGGGAGACGCGGGCTGGCCGGTGCGTTGGGCTTGGCGGGTTGTTTTGGCGTGGCTGAGGAAGGTGAACAGAGGAGATGGAGTGGGCGGTGAGTCGGGTTCGGGGAAGAAGGCAAGGGTGAGCGGCGTTGCGGGTGGCGGAGGAGGCCGGAGGTAGCGTTGAGGGAGGTGGTGAACGGAGGTGGTGCTCGGTGTGGTGGGGGAGAGGTGTTAGGGCGCGGAGCATGGATCTGGGGAAGCTTGGCGTCGAGGCTTGGACGGACCTGGGTGGCGGGTGATGGAGGGCAGCGGTTTGGGCGTCAACGAGGTGATTGCGGCGGTGGTCGAGGGCGTCAACGGGACAGGGAGGAGCTTGGGGCGGTTCTGGAGCTTGTCTTGAAGATTGTGAAATTTTGGAGTTTTCCTTGAAGATTTGTGTAATTTTGGAGTTTGATTTGTAACATATTGTTTTAGATTGTAAGTTTTTGAAAGTAGATAATGAAAGTGTTGATAGTGCAATTTCGTTATTGTAGAATTTTGTGCAATTTTGGAGTTTGTAAGACTGGAATTTTGTGCAATTTTGGCAATTTTGTGAGTGCTATTTTGTGAAATTTTATGAGTGTTATACACTTACAGGATAACCCGCTACACTTACAGAATAACCCGCTACACTTACAGGATAACCTGTCGCACTTACGATGTAACCCGCTACACTTACAGGATAACCCGCTACACTTACAGTGTAACCCGCTACACTTTCAAGATAACCCGCTACACTTACACGATAACCCGCTACACTTACACGATAACCCGCTACACTTACACGATAACCCGCTACACTTACACGATAACCCGCTACACTTACACGATAACCCGCTACACTTACACGATAACCCGCTACACTTACAGTGTAACCCGCTACACTTACAGGATAACCTGCTGCACTTACAGTGTAACCCGCTACACTTACAGGATAACCCGCTACACTTACACGATAACCCGCTACACTTACAGTGTAACCCGTTATACTTACGGGATAACCCACTACACTTACGGGATAACCCGCTACACTTACAGGATAACCCGCTACACTTACGGGATAACCCGCTATACTTACAGGATAACCCGTTACACTTACACGATAACCCGCTACACTTACACGATAACCCGCTACACTTACGGGATAACCCGCTACACTTACGGGATAACCCGCTAACACTTACAGGATAACCCGCTACACTTACACGATAACCTGCTACACTTACACGATAACCCGCTACACTTACAGTGTAACCCGTTACACTTACAGGATAACCTGCTACACTTACAGGATAACCTGCTACACTTACAGTGTAACCCACTACACTTTCAAGATAACCCGCTACACTTACAGTGTAACCCGCTACACTTACAGGATAACCCTCTATACTTACGGGATAACCCGCTACACTTACGAGATAACCCGTTACACTTACGGGATAACCCGCTACACTTACGGGATAACCCGCTACACTTACACGATAACCCGCTACACTTACAGGATAACCCGCTACACTTACAGGATAACCCGCTACACTTACAGTGTAACCCGCTACACTTACAGGATAGCCCGCTACACTTACAATGTAACCCGCTACATTTACATGATAGCCCGCTACACTTACAGTGTATCCCGCTACACTTACACGAGATAACCCGCTACATATACGATAACCCGCTACACTTACATGATAACCCGCTACACTTACGGGATAACCCGCTACACTTACACGATAACCCCCTATACTTACAGGATAACCCGCTATACTTACACGATAACCCGCTACACTTACAGTGTAACCCGCTACACTTACAGTATAACCCGCTACACTTTCAATCACAAACATAGATATGTTACAAAACATCCTCTACACTTAACACGGTACATTTTCAATCACAAACACCATCACAAGCTGAAATATGCTACAAACTCACCACTAAATTCAGTCACAAGTTGAGAGATCAAACAAATTTTAACAATGACCAATTTTAACATCCTCGCCTATATGTTACAAAACATCCTCGCATATTACAAAACATCCTCGCATATATGTTACACTTGCAACACAAATTGAGATATGTTACAAAACATCCTCACATATATGGTACAAAACATCCTCACACGTATTTCAGATACATTCACAGTCACAAACATAGCCAAAAGCTGAGGAATGTTAAAAAACATAGATTCACCATAAAGACTGCCAAAAGGGGTTATTCATCCTCATAGTTTTCAACCCGTTCAACAGCCCACCAATCTTCGAAGGATCAGTAAGCTTCAAAGGGCCAAACTCCATCAAGTGAAGCAAGAAACAATTGGTGACCCTTTTTAACCCTGAAAAAAATTAGAATGTTAAACAACCAGCCATCAATAGAAATTTTTTTGTCAGAGTTTAGAAAACCACAAACTACAATCCAAATATCCAAAATGTAATTTATATTGTTTAGTTGAATGCAACATCCTATACAAGAAATATTTACCATGATCCACTAAGAACCTACTGCAGCTCTCGAGAATCAAATCGAGCTCCTTGATCAGCTCCTCCTGTAATTTATATGGTTGAAAATGTACTTAATTAGTCATCATGCGCTGATCAACAAAACATAATAATTTTAAGTTCTGATCAACAAAACATAATAATTTTAAGTTCTGATCAACAAAACATAATAATTTTAAGTTCAATGTTTTAACATTTAGTAGGATTCTGTTTGGATAAACTTATCTATATTTATTATCAAAACAGAATTGAACACAAAACATGTTTCCCTCAAGTTAGTGATGCCCACCTCGCTCTTTACTGAACAATGAATGGCTTACATTTATTGGTTGTCATAGTTTCTGGTATAATTGTGTGATATTTGAGAGTTCAGCCTCCTCAAGTGGCTATCGAAGATGATAATTAATCACAGAAAGTTAAAGTTTTCAGTTAACTTCACTAACTCATGGATATAAGAAACATATGATCGACCAACCTAAATATTAAGAAACTACAAGATATTGGTTTGAAATTTTGCCCACACTAAAATCAACGACTCCTCACTTGTTGATAATCTATATCTGAGTGAACACTACATTAGCATGAAAAATGTGCTCTCCTCATTTTTATTCACCAAGGCTCGAAGCATATGTATTAGGTGCCGACATCCTGCTGTGCTCATCGATTTTTTTCTCTTTTTATAGCAGTAACACCAGAATATATATAGTTTTGGGGTCAAATATCAAGAATCCTCCCCCCCCCCCAAACGAAAAATTAATTAAGCTGGGCCAATCAAAGGGGTATTTTGGGTTTTTACATTCATTCTGTATAAATACAAGTAATTGGGTTTAAAGACAAATACCAAAAGTGAATTGGGCTTAAAAATACAAATAATAGAACTTGGGTTTAAAGATAAATGGGAGTAAACAAATGGACCTAAAGATAAAAACCCCTTATTTATAATACTATTAGGTCCCTGGAGTTATTTAGAATGCTATTAGGTCTCCAAATTATTTTTCAAACCCTAAAATACAATAATTTAGTATCTATTATGAGAATAGTCCATAAAACTATAAAGCACAATACTACAATTAATTCTTTTCAAATCATTTTGCAGCAACAAACAAACTCACTAAGCTGTGAAACATCCATGCCACCACAAGTCAGTCTCCCCTCCCGTCCCCTCCCCTCGCCTCATATCGGAACCCCTCCCAATAACTTTAGCCAATTATCAGATAACCCTTCATAACTTTCAAGATATCCCCTAAAAACATGAGCTGCAATTTTCATTGGAAAAAATATCCCGCTACATAATTTTGTTGGATTTAATCTAATAAATCTATTTGTGGGCACATATGATTAATCAATGTGTATTGCTATTCTTCAGGATAACCCACTAAAGTGATCAATCAAGTTGGGTTAATGGGTATTTAAATAAGTCATGGGGTTATATGTGCAGATACCAGGTTGTAATTGTGATTTGTTGAGGGGCCAAATTATAAAAGTACAACATCTATAAATAAGGGGTTATGGTCTCTAATCTGAGGTTACATTCTCTAATTCTCTTCACCCCATCTAAAGGAGAAATTCGGCTATAGAGAAACCCTAAGGTTAGAAGATCCAAAACCCATCTCAGGTTTCATCTATGGATTCAGGTATAAGCTTCCGCTCTTTATGATTATTGTTAATCTCTTCGAATTAATCAATGGCTTTATGGTTTTAGATCTCAAGTTTTTTTATTAGATCTAACAAATTTCACTCACTCGTGTGAAAGATTATGGTTAACACTGTTACAGGAGCTTTCTGATAAAATTTCAAAGTTAAAGGGAACTTTCTGATAACCTCCAAACTTAAACGAGCTTTATCTGATATTTTGAAAGTTTTGGGGGTTCATATAAAAATCTGCCAAAGCTATGGGGGTTTTTCTGATATGCATCCAGGAAACCCTTTATTTACTTGTTCTATCAGAGGTTCACACAGTGATTGATCGAGTCTGGAAGTAAATAAAGGCGAGGGATCCTTCTGAGCCTTAAAAGTAGGGGTGAGCACGGTTCGGTTCAAACCGAAAAAACCGACCGAACCGATCCGAACCGATCCGGAAAAAGCGGTTTTATGAGTAAGGCGGTTCGGGTCGGGTTGACAATTTTTTAAACCGACCCGAACCGAACCAACCGGATATATTCGTGCCTTTGATTTGTGAGTTTATTGATGTGTTCGATCACCATGAATAGCAGTTGCAGGGAATTGATTCATACATAACCAATGTTCTAATGAGTCGGCTTCTTTTTTTGTCTCCACAAAGACCAAAGTCAAAGCTTGCTACACAAAGACAAAGCAAGTCCGTTACTAAAAAATTACAACGTCAGAGTCTAGTATTTAATCCAAAAGGACAAGTTACTTCACTTAAAAACAGTATACATACATGAGCAAGAATAATAAATTGAAGTGAAGTTAAAAAACAAATACATGCTGGCATAGGGTAGTAATAATATATAAAAGATAAATTGAAGTGAAGTTATACTTGATGAAGTTAGAACCGAACAACCGAACCGAACCGCACCGAACCGATTTGTAATGGTTCGGTTCGGTTTTGAATTGTAGGTGGTTCGGTTCGGTTCGGTTGTTCAAATTTTAATAAAAACCGACCCGAACCGTGCTCACCCCTACTTAAAAGTATATTTTCTCCACTCTATACGTGAGAAGTCGCCACAAGTCTTCCACGTATCCTTTTGCTCTCTCTGTCTGTCCCTCTCTCTCTCTCTCTCTCTGTTTGCTATAAGTAGTATTAATCATCCGCTTTGCTCTCAAAATTAGCATTCCACAAAAGAAAACAGAGACCAGCCATCTTGACAAAAGACCCGGCTCTTTCTTTTCTCTCCCAAATTTTGAGGAATTCGAGGTGGGTTTCTCTTCATCATCTTTTCGATTGCTTTTGTTTTTGTTTTTTGATTTTTTTATTATTAATAGTTTCATGATTTCACCCATAATTGGAGACTAATTTTACCTCTTTAGCGGAAACAGGGGTTCGAAGTGTTATTATTTGTTGCTAAGTTATACATTTTTAGGCTTCCTTCTAGTTTTAAGAGTCCCTTTAATTCCAAGGTTTTGCTTTATTAGAAATGACCTTTTGATGATCGATACTCAACTAAAAAGTATGATGATTGAAATGTGCGTTTGAGGTTTTAATTCAAAACTCTATCCACTTAAAAGTTTTGCTATTTTGCAGATTTCTTGATTGTTGGATTGGCAATTTTTATAGTTAAGAGGTTAAAAAAAAAGGTGCTCAAAGGTTATATGTTTTTTCTTCTTATATATTTTAAACTTTCCATTTGGAGGAATATATATATATATATATATAATAAAAAAACATTTTTTAAAGAATATATGTTTTGTTATAAGTTTGCCACCTTCTATTATGGTCAATTTAAAAAAAAAAAATCCAGGGTCTCCTCAGTTGAGTCTTCTCTGTACGCATTTTAAATTAAGTTGACGTGATTGATCTCTTTATTCTTTCTTTCTTATCTTTGCTTTACCAATTTTAGTTCTTCCTTTTGCCTTTCTAGTCTATGTCATTACCTGTCCAAAAAGGTAAGCAATGAACTTAATTACTTTCTCCACATGACACAGAGCCCCCCTGCTATTTCCTTAGCCCTACCTCTTATTTCAAGCGTCCTGGTTTGTTCCTTTCTTCATATTCAAGTACTAAAGTTTAATTATAAACTGACCTGTCGAGACTCTAGCTGCCTTCTTCTAAAGTCTAAAGTCTAAAGTCTTTTGTTTGAAGTGCCTTTTCTCTATTGATGAAAACATAAATAATACAAACACATGAACTTTAGTTCTGACTAGATTCTCCCTCCCATTTAGGACTAGCATCCAACGTAGTCTAACACGATCAATTCACATTACATAAGCTTTTGTTTTGTATTATAATAAACGTTTTGATCACCTCTAGATTTTCATGTTCCCTGCTGTTTTAGTTGAATGTAGGAGTTGTTAGACCAACAAAATATAAACATTTTGCTTTAATAAATAAAACCCTAATCAATCTTAAGATTGTTCGTGTCAAGCTATTGAGATAGTTGAGAAGATGCAGAACCATAGCTGAATCTACGGAGTAGGATGTGAATCTTGAGTTTTGAGATGTAGATCTTTCAAACCCTAATCCTTCTGAAGATGGAAAATCAGAAAGAGATTCTACATAGAGATTTGGGGAACCACAACCCTATTTATAATTAATATCAATTATTCATAATTATCAATTCAGCCCATCATAGAATTAGTAATTATATTTTGGTCTCTACACATTGAAGGCTCATAGTTTAATTATGCATTAAAAGCCCAAACCCTAAATTAGATCAATTTAATGGGCTAACCTTAATTGATAGCACATAATACATATTTATTTATAATCCAACAGGAGTAGCAATGGATAACCTGGAATACAAGGGGAGTGTTCTTCGCTTTAGGAAGTGTGTTTTCGATCTCCTTTCCATGGAGGAAGATATAGTTGATGATGATGATTGTGATGACGAATGGTGGCATTTAATCGAAAGAGATCTTCGTCTCAAATCGACTTTCTTGTATTGTGATATCAATAAGGTCATAGCAAATGCTCATGAGGAACACAAGGAGGCTTTCACTTGCCTTGCCAACAAGTTGTTCTACTACATCGGAGAAGTAAGCTTGCATAAGTATTGCTTTTCTTTCTCATAGTTCTCTTGCATCCTATGTATATTATGCATTTCTTAGTGGATGACATTATAAGCATTGTGAATTATATAGTCAATATGCACTTTATACTCACTTTGTGAACCTAGTGTATAGTAGTACATGATAACTCTATGACATGAATACAAATCCCTCCAAAAAAAATTAAAGAAAAAGAAAAGCTTATAGAAATTGAATGGTCCCTAAAAAGATATGAACTTCATTTAGTTTATTGGAAAATTATTTCTGAAATCTTGTCTACTTGAGAACTGATGGGCCAATAGGAGAATTAATACACTCCTCCTAAGTCCCTTCTGTATTGCATTAGTTTAGGGATAGAAATTTATTGGTCCATCAATTATCCAGTCAACGATATCCATTGGATAGAGCTTCTCAATCACCAAGCATGAGGCTTTGACATTGACCCCATGGTCAATGTAAAACCATAATTATAAAAGCAAGCAATTGTATAGCGATGCTTGTTTGCTTACTCTCCAAGCAATTACTCTTTGGTCTACAAAGAAAAGACTTGGTCAGGATTGGTTTTGGAGGACTACATGACCAGTCAACTTGTAACTATTGCGCATGTCAACTTCAAAACTTTCTGGGTGTCAATTTTATCCCATATATACATGAATAATATAGTAGTTAGTAAACAATCTTCGTATCTCTTAGTTGGATTAGTATAATTTATTTGATATGTTCAACATATTGGCAGCTAGAAGACAATGCGGTGAAGAGCCGAAGCCTGTCAGTAACTCACGACTGTTACCATGACGTCGTTCTTCTATTGCATGAAGTAATGGCTACTGTCATCCCTCCTTGAGCAAAGAGAAGCGCTGCAAGATTTTATACAAATAAAAAAGAATCGAAGAGTAAATGCTTTCTGAATCGTTGGTTGCTTGTTATTAGTAGGAGAATCAGAGATTAAAGTGAGAAGAATTTCAGATACAGTCGTTTTCTGTACATCTCTTTTTAGCGCATCCCGCATCCCTAGTTTTGAGTACGAAGAGATGCATACCGTAACATGAGTATATACGGTCATACATATACTAACGTAAATACTCTGGTTGTTATGAAAATCTTTGTATCCAAATATATACTCAGTTCCACAAATAAGATAAGTTTCCATGTTATGGAACAGTTCAAACAAAATTCCCAGGAGAATACTTTACTGATCAACAAATCCCAGGCTTTTCCAGGTTATATACAGCAATAATCCGCTATTATAACCCACCTGAAACGTTCTCACTTCTCAATCAAGCAGCAAAAGAATAAAATGTGGACAGAGAAGACTACAACCAATTCGAAAATCAAGCCTGGAAGATGATTTTATTACCTGAATCTCAAGATTAATATGTACTATGTTTCTTTTATATTTTCAAAAACAGGATTTTTTTTTTTTTTTTTTTTTACATTGCTCTCCTCTGGAAAAGATCTTGGACATTCTGGCACAACATTTTACGGGAGTAGGCTGTTGTGCTGTGCCCATCGCTCCAAATGAATGCCAGGGTCACTGAAGAAGAAAGCCTTGAAGAAATAAAAGAAAAATGAGATCTTCTGATTAGAGATCATAAATTGAGTAAACCTGTTTTGCGAGCATAAGATGGTGTAGCAATAATGCATTATGAAAAGAGGAAATTAGGGTTATATAAGCCTCTAGAAAAGAGTGGGGAAACACATAATTACAATGCCATCATGATTTGCATTAGAATGAAACATGATAGTTTCTATTTCGTACCATTGTTTTGGCACCGCTAATAAAAAAGATTACAGGAGTGTGAGAGACAGCTTTAACCTACAACTTTGGTTCGAGAATCAAATAAAAACAAAATAAATACTAGCAGTAGAAGTTAAGAATTCGGACAAAATATGCTCATTATCACACTCGAAATAAATCCCGTGAAAATAAGTGAGCTCATTTATCTATAAAGAATAGGTTTTCTGTCGAATTTATTGAAAATACCATATTGTAATAATGAACACTAAGATCCTGAATTTTGCGGTTTTCTAGCTACATCACAGAACAGGCAAAAACTTACCTGATTTTGACAGGATAAAATAGTACCAAGAAGTTCCTCATTTACCGACACAGGCAGAGGAGGCATCCGACTCATTATCCAAGGCATATTGCTCATGCTGTATAAAATTTAAATTTAAATAAATACTTAGATTTTTCAAGGGGTTGTTTTAAAAAAATTTGAATGGCACCATACTTATTTAGGATGGTTGTGGTGTTGTTTCTCGTGTGGCAGAAGAGTTCAATGTTTTCTTGTACCTGCATTTGATCAGGTTCAAAAGTAATCAAAATCCCTGCTTTTTCTTGAGATGCATAACAAAGCAAGAACAATAAAATACAAATAAACTTTGGCATTTAAGCTTCTGTACGGAAAAAAGTAATACGGGTTTGCACCCAATATATTTTCTTGATGGAACGTCCTAAAAAGTATAATAGTGTAACACATAGATAATATATTATAATGGATAGTATAGTATTCACATAAAATGTAGAAGCTGCAAAAACGTCAACCATTAATATTAAACTGACGAAAGCTTCAATAACCCAAGGTTATGGTTTGCTTGTTCTGAGCATGTCTGATGCATTGCATAATTTAATTATATAAGCTGACTTCATTTCCTAAGGTGAAACAAAAAAGGAAAAAAATTGTGCACACCTTATATGTTGCAAGATTAGTAGAAATCTGATGAAGCATTCGATTGTTTTCATCCATGAGCTGCTGAGTTGTATCATCCACAGCTGGAACTGTAAATAGAAGTAGGAATTCAAACATGCGATAAGCAAATGAAGAACAAAGGAACTGATTAAACTGAATCAACAAGAACTACCATAACATTAAAAGAAAAACTGGTCCTTCAAAGGAGGAGAACAAAAAGTAGGGTACAAATGCAAAAATATTCATATGAATGCAACATGACATCATTGCTTAGCCACAAAAACAGTGTAGTATTCAGAGCCAACACAATCCTGAGTCAAGACAGCAGTTATCCAACATCAAGAATGCTTCACATCTACATATACATATTATCTATTAATATCCATGTATGTCTCACATTTTTATACTAGCTTGAGAATGAATTTGTATGCAAAAAAGTGTCTGACATAATAACCATTTCAAAAGAAGGATATCATACACTTGATTTTATGCCCATTTACCAGTATGCACATTTTAAAGATGGCAATTAAGTCTCAAAAAAGGAAGTCTGCAGCATGCTAGAAACTTGTTTATTAATACATCTATAAACAGTACATACAAGAATTTAGCACACCACCCTCATAAGCATCAAAATTTTTGCTACATTTCCAGGCTCACTTGATAAATGTATTTACTTTCACCTGAAACTTTTTTGGGTTAATTTCACAAACCCCCTGAACTTTTGGCAGACCCCCTATGTACTTTTTTTTATTACAGAACTCCCTAAATTTTGAGTGTCTCACAAAACCACCCTGAACTTTAAACTTTTCTCACCGAAGCCTTTCCGGTAATTTGCGAATAACTAAAATTTCCTTGAGAGAAAGACAATTTAGCTACTTGAAGAAAATCTCAATCTGTGTAAGGTAATTCACGTTTTTTTTCAAAGCTGATATCTTGCTAAAACATTCGGTTTGATGTGGTTGACCAACCTTCACATGAAAATAGATCGTTCTGGTTCACTTGATGCATCATAGGAGAATAAGATGCAGCTGTGCTGGGGTTGACCATATATCTGTTTCCGCTTGAGCAAGAATCCACCATCTTTTCCTTAAAAAGAACAAGCATATCATGAAGAAACCAGATTGTCATTCTTTAATTCTAGGATGGATCAACAATTAGAAGCCAATTTTATGACTGTTTGAATTAAAAGGGAAGCTAAAATCTGATGTATCATAATATAGAGAAGTCGACAATACCTTACTACTGTAGATGCTTTTTCCTACATATTGCTCTCCTAATTTACGTCGCTTCCCATTTTCCTGATTTCATAGCAAATAGAAACATGTCAGAAGCATGCATACAATTTTGAATTTAAAAAGGCAAAAAACTTGATGTCATAAAAAATGTCAACCTAACAGATATTCTTATGACACCTAGACAAGCAAAATTTTGATGTGCAACACTTTCATGATTCATAACAAAATAATTTTGGATTTGAAAATCTTAATTCTTCTTGATATATACCAAACTAATTGCAAAATAGAGTTTTCCATACATAAGCCTCACAAGAAACCCAACAATCCGGTTTCTCTTTTTTGTAAAGAAAAAAAACTAATTTAGAAGAAGAGATGAGATTATACTTAATGGGGCAAAGAGGACAGAGGCAGACTTGAGGAACTCGGCTGGAAGCAATTAAAACGGACATGATAATAGTTAACAAAGGAGATGACCCATAATAGAACAATATGGAAGTGCATGATTCAAGTAGCCAACCTAGAAATTTTGGGATAAAATCTTTTTTGTTGTTATCGAAGCCTCACGAGGACAACCCCAAGAAGTGGGAGCTAATGTTGTAACAATTGATTAAAAAAATATTGTTCTCCATAAGATGGAAAAAAATTGGATAATATAAGAGAAATGACTCACAGCGATCCATCGGCACCTCAGTGCAACATCTCTTACAGTCTTACAACGCAGCATTGAAGCTATCTTAATATACTTCATCATACCACGTTGACTAGCATATCTGAAAATATCAAATAAAAACAATGTCAGGGAAGTTAGGGGGAAAACAAAGAGAAAATGGCTCACTTAGAAGAATCAAAGCTGCAGTAAAAAAATAGCAAACTGCTGAGTGCTGACAGAAACACCTCATGTTACTATATGAAAATGAAGTCATTGTATGTTATCTGCCTTAATCATGAGATGATGCCAACACAGGATAAATAGCATTGAGAAACAACACCTAAAGCTATCAGCCAGATGTCTCAAGCCAGCTCGACAAAGTGTAAACAAGAACTAGAAAATTAAACAAAATTAGAAGGATCTCAGGTTCTGGACTTCTCAGACTTAATATATCAGTACGAGAGATTCATAAAATGTCCATCTTAGAATCTATATCAGTAAAACTATCTTGTGAGGTGCCCCTTTATTGCATAAGTTTTACACTAGATAGCAACCAAATCACAAAGTATCAATACACAGTTGAAAATTTTCATCAGAGAAAAAAATGTCAAGCAAACCTTTATCGTTCTCTTTTTCTTCTTTTTGGAGCTTTTCTCAACTTCAAGTTGTTCAGAAAGAAATACTGAAATACCAATTCTCCATAATGCCAAAGTCTATGAATGAAATGCAGACCACTATTATTTCAACAAGCAACATGGAAAAGAAGACACGTTAAGGTTCTGCTACATGGCTGCATAAATTTAAATTAGGGTCAATTTCAAAAAATCAACCCTGAATTTTGGGAGGTATTGATAACCCCCCTGAACTTTCATTATTTTGCATACCCCCCTCCCACCCCCCGCGGGACCTATGGGGTGTCTCACAAAACCCTCCCGAACTTTAGCTTTATTAACCTAACCCCCTGCCTATAATTTGTAACTAAATGTCCATGAGTGAGAAACTCCCAAACTTTATCACATGTTTACAGCTATATGCAACATACTCCTTTTCTAAAGTTTTGAGTTTTTTTTTCTCTCAAAAAAAATTAGTTATTTACAAATTACATACGGGGGGTCGGGTGAGATAAGCTAAAGTTAGGGGGATTTTGTGAGATATCCCATAGTTCAGGGGGTTATGTGAGATAAACAAAGTTTAGGACGGTTATGTGCAACCCCCCCCCCCCCACCAAAAAAAAAGTTCAGGAGGTTTGGTGAAATTAACCCTTTAAATTATACAACCAATGAAATCATTTCTTACCTATCATTTGGAGTTCCAAATTTCATAATTATTAACCTTCTTAAACGTAATATCAGCTAGTGATCTATCATCAACTCAAAGAGTTGACATCATATTGAAGAAGGGGAGGAAGAGGAGATACGGAATAACACAGGGCAGAGATTTTGATTTTTCCTCCCATACAACAAGCTTGAGTAGTATTTTTGAGCATATTAACATCACCAAAGTGCACAATAGCTTGATCTCTAATCCTCAACAGTTGCTTCCATATCCAGGATTCACTAGTTCTCACATGAACGCTCCAAACACCATGTCTTCTTAGATAGTTTTGATGGATTCATTCGATCCACAAGAGGTTTTTCTTTAAATGTATCAACTGTAAAAGTTTTGAGAGATGCCCTTCATCTTTATCAAAGCCTTCTCGGCCTAGAGCCTCGCTCCGAGTTAACCCCAATTTAATGGGGAAGAGAGATGGATGAAGACACAAAATAATAGTAGTCAATCAGATTAACCCCAATTAGACATGTATATACTGCGGCAAAACTCCATCCCTTAACATTTCACTCATTTTGTTATTTGCTTCCTTATGACATTATCATAATGATCAGTCAGCACAAACAATTCAACATAAATATAACAACACATGCAGAAGATGTCGATGAAGAGCATACTCCGCAAGGTCCCGTCCTTCCGTGTATCGTCCACCCCAGCAACCACACGGCACGAAACCACATAGCCGAAAGAAACACAACTAAAATTTTGCGATCCAATTCATTTCATTACATGCTTCATCTACTTTACTACGACCCCAATTTCCATCACAACAACAAGGAATACTGATATAATATATATGCGAAAGAAAACACGTACTTAATGAGTCCCTGCTTCAACGCATTCTGCTCCTCAACCGTCCACTCCGGCGACAACCCACAATCCGGCCTGACTCCGGCCACCGGTTCAATCTGTCTGCTGCTCGGAGAAGGCGCAAACTGAGAAGAACCGCCGCTCACCAAGCCAGGGTTTCCCACCCAAGGGCAGACCAGAACTGCTTCCGGCTTGCGCCACAATTCCCCGTATTTACCGAAACCTGCCATCGGGCTGGCACAAGCCACTGGCTGAAAGGAAAGCATCTCCTTGTTCTGCAGTGTTGCGCCATGATCCCTCGTTGAAAACCCATGCAGGGGATCAGCTGGCCATCTCCCAACGAAACCCTAAATTTCTCGAAATTTACACTCAGAACCACCCATGGATCTCTCTCCGGCTGCGGGAAGGTAGTGGGGCATCCCAACGAAGGCATTTTTATGTCCAGAACCCCATTAAAAGATCCGATCCTTTACGCGAATCTCTTATGGGATTGGATAAGATTGATTTTTTATCTTTCTTTATTATCTTTTTTTTTCTTTTTTCATTCCTCTCTTTTTTATTTGTTTGTTCTTTTGCTGCGATTGGCTGGCTTATTAGTAGTGCCCATCCCCTTCAACTTTCCACGAGCGTCCTCCTTTTTCGTAACTCTCTTTTAAGAGTGCCCGTGCGTTTAGTGTTTATTACAAAAATACCAGTTCGCGCAACAGTGGATGCGTTGAGCGTTAATCAAGCTTTAATGGAAGGCTATATATACAACAAGCGTCTGTTCCTTCGTCAACTTGATAATAACAATATATTTTCTCCTTTCCTTTGTATTGTTTTGGGGTCAAAACTTACTGCGTTCTACTTCAAATCAGGGGGCCTTGGTTTTTTTTCCCCTAGTTATGAGGCAAAATTTGGCTAGGCCGGCATCAGCTTAGACAACAATTTTATTTACCAAACTAAGATTGAGTTATTGAATTGCAGCTTATCCTTGATAAAACTGTTTTAGCACTTCGCCAAATAGCCCGATAGTAGCAATTGCGACGGGTTGGCCCACAATCTGCCGCTGAGCCAATCCTTTTTCGAGCCAGATTTGACAGAGTTGTTAACATGTGAATCGGCGTTGACCCGGTCGATCTTAAAGTGGTAGTATACGGTCTATTTCTAAATCCCAAGGCTGAGCACGAACCCAAACGTTAGTTCGCGACCAGACGCCGAGCCCTGAACTGTGACACGCCACTGTCACCCCACATTGACATTTACTCAATTATGTGCATGTTTCAAGTCGATCTCAAGAAGAGTAACAAAATCTCACAATCTAGAGTGCAATAATTTCATCTAAATCAAGTTTTAAAAATGAATCAAAAGACCAGAAAAATGTTAACAAAGCTATGGTCAAGTTAGGTGGTTGTTTTTGTATCCCCAGTTATGAGCAAAATTGGGCTAGCGGGCAATCAGTTTAGACAACAATTTACTTTGCCAAACTAGGATGTGAGTTATGAATTGAGCTTATCCTTACTAAAATGTTTTAGCCACTTCGCCAAAATAGCCCGATAGTACAATTGGACGGGTTCGTCCACAATCGCGCGAGCCCATATCTTTTCGCAGCCACATTTGACCAAGACTTGTAAACAATTTGAATCGGGTTTGACCCGGTTCGATCTTTAAGTCCTTCCCACTAGTATACGGTCTATTTTCCTAAATTCCCAAGGCACTCGAGCACGACTAGGCCCAGACGCCGAGGTTCGGACCAGACCGAGCCGCTGTAACCTGAACGCGACTCAAACGCCCCGCATTGGCATTACTCAACATGTGCAGTGTTTTTCAAGTCATCCTCAATCAGAGTAACAAAATCTTCAGCCAATAGGTCAAAATTCATCTAAAAGTCAAAGTTTTAAAAATGGAATCAAGAAACCCAGAAAAGAAATGTAACAACTCTGGTCAATGTAGGGGCGTTGCGTTTTTTTTCCCCTAGTTATGAGGCAAAATTGGGCTAGGCGGCTATCAGCTTAGACAACAATTTTATTTACCAAACTAAGATTGAGTTATTGAATTGAGCTTATCCTTGATAAAACTGTTTTAGCACTTCGCCAAATAGCCCGATAGTAGCAATTGGACGGGGTTGGCCCACAATCTGCGCTGAGCCAATCCTTTTTCGAGCCAGATTTGACCAGAGTTGTTAACATTTGAATCGGGTTTGACCCGGTTCGATCTTAAAGTGGGTAGTATACGGGTCTATTTCTAAATCCCAAGCCTGAGCACGAACCCAACGCAGTTCGGACCAGACCCGAGCCCTGAACTTGACACGCACTTCACCCCCGCATTGACATTACTCAATATGTGCATGTTTTTCAAGTCATCCTCAAAGAGTAACAAAATCTCAGCCAATAGGTCAAAATTCATCTAAGTCAAGTTTTAAAAAGGAATCAAAAGACCAGAAAAATGTTAACAACTCTCGTCAAGTAGGGGGGTTGGTTTTTTATCCCCTAGTTATGAGGCAAAATTGGGCTAGGCGGCAATCAGTTTAGACAACAATTTTATTTGCCAAACTAGGATTGAGTTATTGAATTGAGCTTATCCTTACTAAAACTGTTTTAGCACTTCGCCAAATAGCCCGATAGTGGCAATTGGACGGGGTTGGCCCACAATCTGCGCTGAGCCAATCCTTTTTCGAGCCAGATTTGACCAGAGTTGTTAACATGTGAATCGGGTTTGACCCGGTTCGATCTTAAAGTGGGTAGTATACGGGTCTATTTCTAAATCCCAAGCCTGAGCACGAACCCAACGTAGTTCGGACCAGACCCGAGCCCTGAACTTGACACGCACTTCACCCCCACATTGACATTACTCAATATGTGCATGTTTTTCAAGTCATCCTCAAAGAGTAACAAAATCTCAGCCAATAGGTCAAAATTCATCTAAATCAAGTTTTAAAAATGAATCAAAAGACCAGAAAAATGTTAACAACTATGGTCAAGTAGGGGGGTTGGTTTTTTATCCCCCAGTTATGAGGCAAAATTGGGCTAGGCGGCAATCAGTTTAGACAACAATTTTATTTGCCAAACTAGGATTGAGTTATTGAATTGAGCTTATCCTTACTAAAACTGTTTTAGCACTTCGCCAAATAGCCCGATAGTGGCAATTGGACGGGGTTGGCCCACAATCTGCGCTGAGCCAATCCTTTTTCGAGCCAGATTTGACCAGAGTTGTTAACATTTGAATCGGGTTTGACCCGGTTCGATCTTAAAGTGGGTAGTATACGGGTCTATTTCTAAATCCCAAGCCTGAGCACGAACCCAACGCAGTTCGGACCAGACCCGAGCCCTGAACCTGACACGCACTCAACCCCCGCATTGGCATTACTCAACATGTGCATGTTTTTCAAGTCATCCTCAAAGAGTAACAAAATCTCAGCCAATAGGTCAAAATTCATCTAAGTCAAGTTTTAAAAAGGAATCAAAAGACCAGAAAAAATGTTAACAACTCTGGTCAAGTAGGGGGGTTGGTTTTTTATCCCCCAGTTATGAGGCAAAATTGGGCTAGGCGGCAATCAGTTTAGATAACAATTTTATTTGTCAAACTAGGATTGAGTTATTGAATTGAGCTTATCCTTGCTAAAACTGTTTTAGCACTTCGCCAAATAGCCCGATAGTGGCAATTGGACGGGGTTGGCCCACAATCTGCGCTGAGCCAATCCTTTTTCGAGCCAGATTTGACCAGAGTTGTTAACATTTGAATCGGGTTTGACCCGGTTCGATCTTAAAGTGGGTAGTATACGGGTCTATTTCTAAATCCCAAGCCTGAGCACGAACCCAACGCAGTTCGGACCAGACCCGAGCCCTGAACCTGACACGCACTCAACCCCCGCATTGGCATTACTCAACATGTGCATGTTTTTCAAGTCATCCTCAAAGAGTAACAAAATCTCAGCCAATAGGTCAAAATTCATCTAAATCAAGTTTTAAAAATGAATCAAAAGACCAGAAAAATGTTAACAACTCTGGTCAAGTAGGGGGTTGGTTTTTTATCCCCCAGTTATGAGGCAAAATTGGGCTAGGCGGCAATCGGTTTAGACAACAGTTTTATTTGCCAAACTAGGATTGAGTTATTGAATTGAGCTTATCCTTACTAAAACTGTTTTAGCACTTCGCCAAATAGCCCGATAGTGGCAATTGGACGGGGTTGGTCCACAATCTGCGCTGAGCCAATCCTTTTTCGAGCCAGATTTGACCAGAGTTGTTAACATTTGAATCGGGTTTGACCCGGTTCGATCTTAAAGTGGGTAGTATACGGGTCTATTTCTAAATCCCAAGCCTGAGCACGAACCCAACGCAGTTCGGACCAGACCCGAGCCCTGAACCTGACACGCACTCAACCCCCGCATTGGCATTACTCAACATGTGCATGTTTTTCAAGTCATCCTCAAAGAGTAACAAAATCTCAGCCAATAGGTCAAAATTCATCTAAGTCAAGTTTTAAAAAGGAATCAAAAGACCAGAAAAAATGTTAACAACCCTGGTCAAGTAGGGGGGTTGGTTTTTTATCCCCCAGTTATGAGGCAAAATTGGGCTAGGCGGCAATCAGTTTAGACAACAATTTTATTTGCCAAACTAGGATTGAGTTATTGAATTGAGCTTATCCTTACTAAAACTGTTTTAGCACTTCGCCAAATAGCCCGATAGTGGCAATTGGACGGGGTTGGCCCACAATCTGCGCTGAGCCAATCCTTTTTCGAGCCAGATTTGACCAGAGTTGTTAACATTTGAATCGGGTTTGACCCGGTTCGATCTTAAAGTGGGTAGTATACGGGTCTATTTCTAAATCCCAAGCCTGAGCACGAACCCAACGCAGTTCGGACCAGACCCGAGCCCTGAACCTGACACGCACTCAACCCCCGCATTGGCATTACTCAACATGTGCATGTTTTTCAAGTCATCCTCAAAGAGTAACAAAATCTCAGCCAATAGGTCAAAATTCATCTAAGTCAAGTTTTAAAAAGGAATCAAAAGACCAGAAAAATGTTAACAACTCTTATTTTAGCACCTTCCCCGGCAACGGCGCCAAAAACTTGATGCGGCATAATTATGTACCAAAATTGCAAGTGCACAATTTATCAAGTTATAGTATAAAAAGATATCGATCCCACGAAGAAGGTGATTTTAAGAGATTATTAAACTTGGTTCTTATATTTTGTGCGTGACAATTAGGAATAAAGAATAAGTGTGATTGTATGAGTGGTTGTTTTGATTTATATGCAAGAGGTAATAAATTGAATTTTAGAGGAGAGAAGGAAGAATTAAAGAATAAATGAAATCACAAGGCAAGAAATATGAATTAATAAAATCAAGAAATAAAACCAAAAATGAAAAGAAAATTTAAGAAAGTTAAGATGAAGGATTCAAAAGAGGTAAGAAATCTAGAATATAATCCACTAACCAATTTCAATTACAAAATATAAACTATTCTCTTTTTATCATATTTCAACTTAGATTTATTAAGCATAGATTATCAAACCATTTAAGGAAAGTGTAACCTATCAAATTATCATCTAAGCTAAAATTACTATTCATGATAAGAACAACAACATGATAATAATCCTAGAATTCATAAGCATAACCTATCAAACCATTTAAGATAAGCATAGATTATCAAATTCTTCTTCTACCGATTAGTTCTCTAGTTGAATTATCCTAACATGAACATTTTAAGTACAAGAGAATAATTCATACAATATAAAGGAAATTAGACTAGTTTCATATAATTCTAAACTTCCTACAAGAATTAAATTCACATCTTTAAGAAATAAAAACAAGAAAAAGAACTAATTACAAAATTAAAAAGAAAGGAAAAATCTAAACTATGAACAAGAAATAAATCTAATTACAAAGAAAATAAAAATCTAAACTACAAAATAAATTGCAGAAATTAAATGCAAGAAAAATAAATCTACTCTACAAATTAAAGTGCAAAAAGAAATAAAAAAAAGATAAGAAAATAAATCTACACTACAAGCATGAATTTAAATCTAACTAATAAGCAATAATAAAGAAATTACTAAAAAGAAATAAAAGAGAAAAGAAATGCAAACCTTCAAATTGCTCTTCATCTCCATCCTCATTATTCAACAAGAGGAGAAAAAACAAATTTAAAGAGAAAAAATTATTATTATTAATTGCAACTAAAGTTATAATTTTTGGAAGGCCTTCTCAATTAAGAGTAGCCCTCCTCTCCAAAAGGAGTTTACAAAATTTTCACACCTCTAACCCCTCACTCTCTACCCCTATTTATAGTAATCTTCAATGAATATGAGCCATTGGATTTGTCTTGAGCCCCAAGAAACAATCTCCACCTTTGAATTCTTCTCTAGCTCAATATACATGATTTATTTGATTAACACAAGAAAATCAGCAGCCCATGAAAATAAGTCCGGTCATGAAAATAAGTCCGGTCCACTATTTTTTTTTTCAATTTCCAAACTCTGCAGCAAAGTACCCAGCCCAATCTTCATTCGGCCCAATCATGCTTCATTTGAATTTAACCTTCAAAACCGAAAAGGAAGAGCATAAGGTCCGGCCCATGAAGAAAGACATTTGATTTTCAAAGCCCATTCAATTTTCTCCAGCAATCAAGTCCACTTGCATTTGAGTCAAGCAGCAACCAATGAAAATCCGGTCTCCTTTCATCCAAATCTTTGCATAAAAGCCCATTCATTCCAACTATTTGCATCCAAGTCCATTCCATTCCAACTCTTTGCATCCAAGTCCATTCCATTGCTTTTCTTGGTGTATTTATTTTTCTT
This sequence comes from Asparagus officinalis, assembly GCF_001876935.1. Taxonomy (NCBI): domain Eukaryota; kingdom Viridiplantae; phylum Streptophyta; class Magnoliopsida; order Asparagales; family Asparagaceae; genus Asparagus; species Asparagus officinalis. The sequence continues at coordinate 36,492,970 of NC_033796.1, read as the reverse complement.
GCTGGGCTTTGGCTTCAAAAATGCTACAAATAGAGAAGAGAGATTTTTGAGGGGTTTTTACATTTAATAATATTTATTTATATTTTCATTTAATTATGTGCAAACTAATCTAACAACAATTATTAATGGTATATTTATTCATATAAAATAGATAATGAGGGTATAAAATTGTAAAAAAAAGTGATTATCAGTAGGAGACTGACAATTATGACATCCTGAGGCAGAAACATGATTGATTTGAGCTGGAGCTCGTTCCTTAATTTCTAAAGCTTCTAACCTTCGCAAAATCATCGCCATCTTCGCTTCAGAAGCAATGTTTGACTCTAAGGAAAGACCACAAGACTTGGATTGGAGAACTGATGAAACCCTATCATCACACTGTTCCCATTGCATTGTTTTTTCAGAAAGACTCTCCAAAAACTCCCAAGCTTCATCAGCATTTTTCCTCATAAAATCCCCGTGGCACATTGATTCTAAGGAATTTTTTGCAGAATAATCTAATCCCTCATAAATTATTTGGCACAATCGCTATTTCTCTAAACCGTGATGAGGACATTGGATGAGAAGATCTTTAAATCGGTCAAAATACTTCCAAAAAGGTTCTCCCGGGATAATTTTAAAGTTTTGAATGCTGTTCCTAAGCTTTACCGTTTTATGAATAGGAAAAAATTTCTTAAGAAAAACGGTGACAAATTCATCCCAAGTTGAGATGGAATTTGTTGGTAAGCTGTACAGCCATTTTTTAGCTTTATCCTTAAGAGCAAATGGAATAAATCTAAGCTTAACCGCATCTTCATTTAATTCTCTCATTTTAATCATAATACACACTTCCTCAAATTCCGAAATAAAAATATATGCGTCTTCTGTTTCATTACCAAGGAATTTGGGAAGCATGTTTATGTATTGCGGTCTAAGCTCAAAACTTATTCCATTTGTTTCGGGGAGCCTAATGCATGAGGGGATTGCATTCCTAATGGGATAGCACATATCATGAAGAACGGGTGGATTAGGATGCTCCATTTCTATGATTGGTTCAAAGCGAATTAATCGATGTGTATTATCCCTAATCCACTGTTGCATACACCAAAATATTTCTTTTTATTATATATTATTATTATTTTTTTTTCTTAAAGAAAAGAAAGAAAATTAGTTTTTTTTAGAAGATAAAGAAAAAGAAAAATCCTAACTGAAACAAATCAAAACAATCACTTTTCAATCAACTCTAATTCTAGGGTTTAGCCTAACTCAACTAGACCAGCTCCTAACCAAAAACTCCTACAGTGAAAAGATCAAAGTTTTACCCAGGTAGTTAGCCAGGTAAGGATAGTACTAGAGGGTGATCAAAGATCAATTAAGTACCTCTTTCCTTGCGGAGCGCTTTACGCAACCCCTAAACCTTGCCTTAGACACCAACTAATCTGAGAAAACTTAAACCGGTTCACTTAAGGATTTCTTGTTCCTTATTGAGCTCGAATCCTTAGGGGCCAACGTCTAATGAGTTTTATTAGGCTTGGGTTTGTGAAGTGAGGAATTAGTGATTTTTGGGCTAAGAAAATGGTGATGAAATCCCTCACCTTATCTTGATTATAGGTTTTTACCCTTAAAGATATTTTTAAGTGTGTGCCAACTCAAGATGCTCAAATCACTTGGTGAATTCCTACTATCAATATAAAATGCAACCCTATGAATTAAAAGCAACTAAAAAGGATGGAAAAGAAAAATCTTTTTTTAAATTAGGGTTAACAATCAAACAAATGAGAAGGGGGGATTTGTTTGAATTTATTATCTTGTTAGTAAATGTCAAAGTAGATGGTGAATTTTATTATGGTCAACAAAAAAATAAAATCTTTTTTTAAGTCCTAATTATCTCTAATTGTGAAGAAGTAGCTAAAGGGTGGAATTAAAAACTAGAAAGAGGACTTACCTGAAAGCAAATCTTCAAATCCTAGCTCTCCAATCCGCGATCTTCAAGCTTCAAATGTTTCCTTCACAAAAAACACATAAGTTAAAGAACCAAAATAATTAAAACCTACTTAAGCACCTTCCCCGGTAACGGCGCCAAAAACTTGATGTGGTATAAACATGTACCAAAAAGGTTGCAAGTGCACAACCGTGTCAAGTTATAGTATTTAAGATATCGATCCCACGAGGAAGGTGTTTTGTAGGAGAAAATATAAAATCGGTTCTTATGTTGTGTGCGTGACAAGTAGGAGTGATAAGTGAATGTGATTGTGAAGAGATTGAGATAATAAAAATGGTGTGTAAATAGGTGCAAGTGTAAGTGAGAGTGGATTTGAAAAAGAATGAGTATGATCAATAATGTGAGAAGGAAAAAATGAATAAAATCAAGAAACAAATAAAAAAAATCAAGAATAAAGAATAAAATTCTAGGATAAAAGAAAATGCAAGAAATTAAAGATGGTGGATTCAATTATAGATATGGATAATCTAAAATTGAACTCACTTCTTAGAAAATGGTGATTCCCTAGAGGGTTCTAGCCTAAAGGCGAATCAAACAAAATAAAAATAATCAAAAAGAAAAACTAAACCCAAGAGGGTTCTAGCCTTAAGGTGAATAGTGTAAGAAATTAAAATCTAACTACAAAATAAATTGCAAAATCTAAACTACAAAATAAAATTGCAAGAATTAAATGCAAGAAAATAAATCTACTCTATAAGCATGAAATAAATCTAAGGCAAGAGGGTTCTAGCCTCTTGGCTATTTAACAAGAAAATAAAATCTAACTACAAGCATAGAAATAAATCTAAACTAATAAGCAATAAAAGAGAAAAAGAAAAGAAATGCAAACCTTCAAATAATTCTCCATCTTCATCTTCATCTTCATCATCCAACAAAGAGAAGAAGAGAAAAATTTAAAGTGGTGAAAAAATTATTATTATTAATTGCAACAAAAAGTTACAATTTTGGAAGGCCTTCTCAATTAAGAGTAGCCCTCCTCTCCAAAAGGAGTTACAAAAATTTTCACACCTCTAACCCCTCACTCTCTACCCCTATTTATAGTAATCTTCAATGAATATGAGCCATTGGATTTGTCTTGAGCCCCAAGCAACAATCTCCACCATTGAATATTGAAGTTCTGCAGCAAATCATACATGAAACCGGCCCCAAGTGGAAATAAATAGCAAATCAATGATTTTCCAATCAAGCCAAGTCTGCAGCCATTTCATATGTATTTGAATTTTGAAATCCGGCCCAAGTCATTTACAAGTCCTTAGTCTTTATTTGATTTTTGAAAAGAGAATAAAAATCCGGCCCACTTCAAGCATTTGATTTTCCAAACCTCCGGCCCAATGTCCATTAAATTGATTTTGAAAATCAAAATTGAAGAGCAAAGTCCGGCCCATGATGGAAATCCAACTCTTTGGCAGCAATCAAATTCGGTCCATTGGCTTTATTTCATTTTTTTTACATCCAAGTTCATTTCATTCCACTTTTTGCATCCAAGTCCATTCCAACTCTTTGGTGTGATCATTTTTCTTGATGGGCTTTGGGCTTCAAAAATGCTACAAAATAAAGAAGAGAGATTTTTAAGGGGTTTTTACATTTAATAATATTTATTTATATTTTCATTCAATTATGTGCAAACTAAGCTAACAACAATTATTAATGGTATATTTATTCATGTAAAATAGATAATGAGGGAATAAAATTGTAATAAAATGTGATTATCACTTATTATATAAATTTTACTTTAGTCATTGAGATTATTTTCAGTGTTTGGGAATAATAGTGATTTTGATTATTTTTAGGAATAATAATGATTTAGATTATTTTTTTATAATTAGATAGGTTAATTCTTAATCCTTCTAAATAGGGGTATTGGCGACCCCATCATTTTGAGGGGCTAACTCATTTTAATCACTCTAGAGAGGTTAACTTAACTCTTCTGTATTTTTTGCGTTTGGCAAATTATAAAGGGTTAAATCAATTTAACCATTGTATAGCTTTTTTTATTTGTCGAGTTAAGAAAGGGTTCAGTCTCCTTAACCCCTTGTTTAACCCTTTGTCAAACAGCACCTAACATTTCATCTGGACTATCAAATACAAATAAAATCAATTTATTTTTTTAACAATGTTAGTCATTCCTTTTAACCATTTTTTCTTAATTCCTTGCCAAACGGTATCTTAGGGTCTAGAGAGTACCTCAATTAATTGTCATTAGAATTGAGAAAAAAATCGAAGATTCAATAAAAAATATAAATCTTGGAATTGAGGGAACTATTGTAGGAATCTGACTTGAAATTCATAATTGCATTTAATTTGCTAGAAAACTCTCAGAAAAGATCGCATAAAAGAAAAGAGAATCAACCCTCGAGAGCGGGTTTTTTCTAAGATTTTTACTTTGAGATGACACCATATTGGATTCTGGTCTGAGTTCTAAAGCCAGACCCATATCTATTTGTTAATAATGAAATGGGCTTTAGGCTTCCCTGAAAGGGTTTACTCATTCTATGCTAGAGAAGAGCTGACAGCTCTTCTCTCCTGTGAGTTGTCAGGTGTATGACATGTGAGTCCCCACACCGATATGACTAGTAGGGGGCCCACATGTCTTGGACCTATCAGCTCACGGGGGAGCAGAGCTGTCAACTCTTCTCCATTTTTCTGTATATACACACACACACACACACTATGTTGCATTGTTTAATGATTAATTCCTATTTCTTATTTAATGATAGCTGTTTTTTTTAATTTAATTATGATATTAATTTGTTCAGTAGATCCTAGATGTAAATAGTTTATTTATTTATCTATTTGGTCATATTATGCTGATGGGTGGAAATTAATATCTTTCATGACGAAAACAAACTTGAATAATTTTTTTCTGATTAATTCCAATTTTTTTAATGATAGCTGTTTTTTTAATTTAATTATGATATTAATTTGTTCAGTAGATCCTAGATGTAAATAGTTTATTTATTTATCTATTTGGTCATATTATGCTGCTAGGTGGAAGTTAATATCTTTCACGACGAAAACAAACTTGAATTATTTTTTAGAAAAATATATATCAAGTGGACAAAAAAGTGGGGGTATTTTTTTAATTTTTTTTGGGAGGCGGGGTGGGTTGGATTAGTTTACGTTCGGACCTGGACCCTTCCCTGGTTAAAATCATGCATTTTGCCCAATTACTAACGACCAACAATGCTGATTATGTTTGCCTTTTTATGGATAATTTTATATTATATTTATTTCTTCATCGTATCTATATAATTTTAAAGTGAAACGGGACCTTTAACAATAGATTTATATGCGTGAGACAGCACGAACTCAACCCATATAATCAAATTATCAGTACGTTTGATCATCGCAATAATAAGTAATGTATATGCAATAAGCAATTTATATGTATAATCTGTACTATTAGCCAGGTCAAAGATGCTCCAATCTAAACCCAACAAAGTAATATAGCTAATTACTCAACATATGAATGTTGGTTTGAATCTTCGCTCATCCCATGCTGCTTAATTAACAAGTAAACGTCATCGCTTATCTTAAACTTCAAGGTTCGCTTCAGAAACATCACCAGTTGCGGGTTCTAGGATTAGTCAACACGGGCTTAATTCTCAAAGCAGTCAAATTTATTTTGTGAACTAAGCCCCAAATGGGCCAAACTTGCAAAGTACGATACTTTGTGATGCGTTAGCTGAACCTCCGAAACGCGTCAAATGTTATCGTGCACCACGTTAATTATTGGCATGTGCTTAAATTGTGATCCACGTGTCCATTTTTCAATGAAGGAAGACAAACAAGTTCCAACGTGTGACTTGGAAACTTGTTGGTGAACGCTGCCATCAGTTCCAACGAACAGCCAAATAATCAACCTCTTGTTATCATAAGTAGCCGAGAATCCACAATTCCATTGGAATTTCCACAAAAAATGGGCATTTTTGTCTTACTATTGTATAAAGTGAATGATAGTTGTGGGGGCCAAGATTACAATGAGTGTTAATTCTAATTAACACAATCATTTATTAATAATTAACGGTTATAATTAAAATAGTGACTTTTGTCTTACTATTGCATCACAATCATTTATTAATAGTTAACGATTATATATTATTAAAATAGTAAATTTTTTTAGTAGGGGAGAGAATCCAAATTAATATGCATCTCTTTTTCTCTTACCAATAGAAAGAGTTTTGTACATTGAGAAGGGGGGCAATTTTTTTTTTATTTTGGATAATAAAGGGGTATAACCGTATAAGACTTCCTAATGTTAGATATAGGTGTCCTGCAAGCAATAATTATATATTGTAACATGACCTATATAAATATAACATCATTGTTCAAAATAATAGTATGCTATTTTGGTCAGTATTTATCTGATATTTTTTAAATACAGATATAGTCATTAGAATGATACTAGACTATCAGAATTTCGATAGTGATCGTAATAAAGAAGAGGTCTGTTTAGTCGCTTACGTATATTCTAAAATGTTCCTAGTCGATGAAGTGTTGATATAGGACATCATCACTTTGGTAAAGACTAGTGTATACTATATTCGTCCTTTAGAAGGACGATAATTCATCTCTTAGATCATTGATGCTGAGACATCAAGATACAGTATACATGTGACTCATTAGTGAATAAGTTGACTAAACGACTCACCGAGAATGTCTAGTTGGTAATTATACTTAATTGTCAAATAGAAAAAAAATCCTCAAGTGATATAGTACAAAATAGTCTCTTGACCTGAGGCATGAGTGCAATATCTTACATGTTAGTATAGATGTACTTAGACTTTTTCCCAACCACAGTTCTCATTGAGTTGTGCATAACGGTTCTTGTTGGGTGCATCCCGAGACATAAGTAGATATTAAAATGCCAAAATGAGAATCGTCTCTCCTAGTATAAGGGGTTGATGTCATAAGATTGTTTGATATAACTATAGCCTAAATATTCTTGGCCAAGGTAAATAAGATAAACTGAGTGTCGGTTTGATCTTAATGGTTATGAGTTTAATATCAATAAATACTAATCGAGCTATTAGAGTTTGACAGTTTTTCATACCCTAGGCTTGATAGTTTGACATGGTTTGACGAAGAGACCGGATTGTACAATATTATCACTGAGTGGTCCTGATAAAATTGTGTAAGCATCTTGCAGATATTTATCACAACTTACACCCGGCTAGTCTTCATGTGTAGCTAGCACCTCTGTTGTACTTGTGGATATGATCAACTGTCGAGTCTTACAGTTGGGCCTAGAGTCACACCAAGCGCATACTTAAATCCTATGAAATACAATTTATAGAGTTAATGCGTATAATTGATACGTATATATGATTTTCACCGGATACACATAAACAATTATATGTATCGGTAAAATCAGAATGCTATGTGCTTAAGAAATGAATTCTAGTATTTTTTTCTATAAAGCTAATTTTTAGTCAACTACTTGACTTTTGGTCAACTCATTAATTTTTTGGTCATATGATGACTTATTAGTTAATGATTGAAAAATTACGAAATACCGTATTTATGAAACACTGTACTGATATGATATTTTTATTTATAAAATACACACTTCATTATACCTTGATTAATGAGTCATGAGATGAGCTAGTCATTAAGGTAGTATGGTTTGAGAATATGGTTTTAGCACATAGTTTTGATTCTTCATGACTCTTTTGCGTGACTCATGAGATGAGTCATTGCATGACTCATGAAAGGAATCATTACATTTAGATGACTCATGGCATGACTCATGACATATCACACTCTATATATATAAGCTCTCTCTCTCTTATGGAGAAGTTAATGAAAAATTGGCTAAGTGTATTTTTTCCATAAGAGAATAAAAGAGAGCTCTACCTCTTACTAAACTCTAGCAATCAAGTAAGAGGAAGTAGTAGGATTTTAAAGTACCTCGGGGTGGATATCTTGCATTGTGTCTCAAGAAGACTCTGATTTTATCAAGCTCGCTTGAAGACTTGAAGATCCACTACAATGAGGCTTACAGTAACAAGGAGAACGAGCTAGGGGTTGTTCGATCTACCATCGAATCACGCTACGAAAGTAAGCATTCAAAGCTCTTGGTTGCTCTCTTTATTATAGGGATCATGCTAGATTTAATTAGGATGGTCCTAGTTTATATTTCATGCTCTCTATATGCTTAGTATTATTATACATACAATATTCTGCTGCGTATTTTGCATGTAATTAGCACGAATTTCCAACACCTGAACGGTTCCATCTCTTCTCCTTTTTCATAGTTCTTTTTTGTTGCTTTGTAGTTTGTAAATACTTCTTAAATAAATAAGGTCAGAACATCTAATTCATGTTCACTTAGTAGCTGGTAGCATCTAATTATTTATTAGAATTGAAAGATAAACAAGAATTAATTTACTTATTGATACATATACCCATGAAAAATACTTCTAACAAACTATTGACGAGAGTGGACTTAATAATACAATCCTTTTTATTATTTATTAATTTAGTACTTAAGAGGTGCAAAAACAAACACATAAATTAGGACCAATTAAAAGCGTCTTCCTAATAACTAACACGATTCAACTAAATATGGACCAACAGTTCGACAAAGTGTTGTCATGCATATGTTAGGCTTGTTCGCAAGAATATTAATTCAGAATCGGTTTTTCTATAGAGTGCCCATGGACACTCTATAAGAGAGGAGAGAGATAGAGAGAAATGAATATCTTATGGGCCCCGTGATTTGCATTAATTCTTGTGCATAATTCATTTCTCTCTATCTTTCTCCTTTCTTATAGAGTGCCCATGGGCACTCTAAAGAAAAACCGATTCAGAATATCTGTAGAACTTGGAGTAAATAACTTTTAAAAGTTTGGCTCTGACAATCACAATAAAAGAAGGTGACCTTTGATCATTCTATTTTATATTCCAATAATAAGAAGAAGAGTGATAATCTTTATGGCAGCTAATCATGCCTAAAGTAACGCTGTAATCCAACTAGTCATGGCAAGAGCCTCCTCCTTCCAGAACTCTTAACCTACCGACCAACGTTTCTTTCAAACTCAAGAAAGAAAATCCATCTTTAGGATGAGAAGAGAGAGAAATTAATTCAATGGAATCTGTGTACCTTTAGACTCGTGAATATGTGACTGTTCATGCCACACGACTCGCTAAAAAGAGTTTTGGAGAACTCATTATGAAGGTCGATATTAGGCCAAAGAGGCGGAAATTGTGAGTGCACAAATATAATTGTGTTGTTGAGTTCAATCTTCAAAATGTAACGTAAATCACAAATGTCATGGATAAAGTATATATTACGTTCTCGTGAGCACTTGGTTGATTTGAACGTTCTTGTTCTCGTTTTAATACAGATCGTGATATGGGTGACGACCCTTTTATTAAGAGGGTTATATGTTTCACAATATTTATTTTCTAACCACATCGTACCGTTACTTGCTTCAAATATCATAATTTTATAAAATTAGATGGATATGAAAGATTTAACTAAAAACATATGTGAATAGTACTAGTGTTAGATCTACATCATAAACTTGAGATCTAAAACCATATAGCCATGATTAATTCAAAGAGATTAACAAGGATCTAAATGAGCGGAAGCTTATACCTGAATCCATTGCTTGATCTTGAGATGGATTTTGATCTTCTAACCTTAGGGTTCTCTCTAGCCGAATTTCTCTCAAGATGGGGGTGAAGAGAATTAGAGAATGTAACCCTAGGTTAGGGACCATAACCCCTTATTTATAGATGTTGTACTTTTATAATTTAGCCCCTCAATAAATTACAATTACAACCTGGTATCTGCACATATGACCCCATGATTATATTTAAATACCAAATTAACCCAACTTAATTGATCACTTTAGTGGGTTATCCTGAAAGATAGCAATACACATTGATTAATCATATGTGCCCACAAATAGATTTATTAGATTAAATCCAACAATCTCCCACTTGGGCACCATATGATTCCTTAAATTGTGTATAACCTTATGAGCTCAAAAATTGCTATCACTGAAAAGGTATTTCCGAACAATCTCGTCCATTGACTATATCAATATAGGATCAAAGCGGCCTTCGTCACATTTATCGTGACTCGACCCATCAATGGTCACATATACCAATACAATCAAACGACATAGATCAATCATGGATGTGCAACATGAAAATTACATGCAATGTGATCAGTACATGTCTATTTTCAACTGGTCCTCCTTAGTGAGGTCAAAACCAAACATAATGTAACAGAGTGTCTTAACTGAAAACTTTATTCTGATCAGACAATACAAACAAACATAAAGCACCACAAATACAAACTCCCACTAAAACATAATATCCTCAAATAATACCACACCCATATGAGCAGTATGCTCATGAAAGACCTTAGGTGGCAATCCCTTAGTAAGAGGATCAGCTATCATGGAGTTTGTCCCAATGTGCTCTATGGATATCTGTCCACTCTGTACCCTTTCTTTCACAACCAGGAACTTAATGTCAATATGTTTTGACTTAGTTGAGCTCCTGTTGTTATTGGAATACATTACTGCAGATTTATTGTCACAATATAACCTTAGTGGTCTTTCAACATTTTCCAAAATGCGCAGTCCCGTGACAAAATTTCGCAGCCATATTCCCTGATTGGATGCCTCATAGCAAGCTACAAATTCTGCTGCCATAGTGGAGGAAGCTACTAGTGTTTGTTTGACACTTTTCCATGATATAGCTCCTCCTGCTAACATATAAATGTAGCCTGATGTAGACTTCCTGCTATCTTGGCATCCAGCAAAATCAGAGTCCGAATACCCAATGACCTCTAATTTCTCTGATTTTCTGTATGTGAGCATGTAATCTTTTGTTTTCTGAAGATACCTCATAACCCTTTTGACTGCTATCCAATGATCCATACCAGGGTTGCTTAAGTATCTGCCTAACATCCCAACAATGTACGCAATATCCGGACGCGTACATACCTGAGCATACATTAGACTTCCTACAGCCGAAGCATAAGGAATCTTCTGCATTTCCTGAATTTCAAGGTTACCTTTAGGGCACTGATTGAGACTAAACTTGTCTCCTTTAGCAACAGGGGTGTCACCTGGTCTGCAATCTTGCATGCCAAACCTTTTAAGTACCTTATCGATATAGCTCTTTTGTGATAATCCAAGAATACCCCGAGAGCGATCTCGATGTATCTGGATCCCTAATATAAAAGAGGCGTCCCCAAGATCTTTCATCTCAAAATTCTTTGATAGAAATCTCTTGGTTTCGTGCAACATGCCTATATCATTAGTGGCAAGCAAGATGTCATCCACATACAGAACCAGAAAAATATACTTACTCCCACTGAACTTGTGATATACACAGTCATCAACAATGTTCATCTCAAAACCGAACGAGATAACTATTTGTTGAAACTTATGATACCATTGACGAGGAGCTTGCTTGAGTCCATAGATGGATTTCCTTAATTTGCAAACCATATTCTTTGGGTCTCCTGACACAAAGTTTTCTGGTTGCACCATATAAATCATCTCATCAATGTCTCCATTGAGAAATGCAGTCTTAACATCCATCTGATGTAACTCAAGATCATAATGAGCAACAAGTGCCATGATTATTCTGAAAGAGTCTTTCGATGAAACCGGAGAGAAAGTCTCTGTATAATCAATGCCTTCCTTTTGAGTATAGCCTTTAGCCACAAGACGCGCCTTATACCTCTCCACATTACCGTTTGCATCCCGCTTGGTTTTAAAAATCCATTTACAACCAATTGGTTTTGCACCTTCTGGCAATGGGACAAGTTCCCAAACCTTATTGTCTTGCATAGACTTATACTCTTCATTCATGGCATCAATCCACTGTTGAGAGTTAGAACTTTTCATGGCCTGAGAGAAGTTGATTGGATCATCTTCTAACATTCCACTACTTTCCTCATGTTCTTGGAGAAATACAATATAATCATCCGGAATAGCATTTCTCCTTTCTCTCGTGGATCTCCTTAATGGCACTGGTTCTTGAGGTTGTTGAGTTTGTTCTTCTGGAACAGGGAGTTGTTCAACATTATCATCTTGAGGTTCCGGATTTACTTCTTGAGCAACAACAGGTATAGGAACCTGAATATTGTCAAAAGTAACTGTATGGATTGGATCTGAAGCCAATTCCTCCTCAAAACTAATGTCTCTAACCTTATTTCTCCCCCCAAACTCAACATCCTCAAAGAATGTTGCTGTTCCCGTCTCAAAAATATTCCTTATAGTGGGATCATAAAACTTATAGCCCCTAGAGCGATCAGGGTACCCAATAAAGTAGCTGCTAACTGTTTTGGAGTCCAATTTCTTTTCATTTGGCCTATAAGGCCTTGCCTCAGCTGGACATCCCCAAATATGTAAATGCTTTAAACTGGGCTTTCGACCAGTCCAAAGCTCATAAGGTGTTTTAGCAACTGCTTTACTTGGTACTCTATTCAGAATGTAAGCTGCTGTCTTAAGTGCTTCTCCCCAGAGTGACTCTGGTAAAGAAGAATGAGCAATCATACTTCTTACCATATCCTTAAGAGTCCTGTTTCGTCTTTCAGCTACACCATTCATGCTAGGTGAACCCGGCATAGTGTACTGTGGGACGATACCGCATTCCTCTAGGTATCTAGCAAATGGTCCTGGACGTTGTTCACCTGAACCATCATATCTACCGTAGTACTCACCACCACGATCAGATCTGACGGTTTTAATTCTTCTGTTGAGTTGATTCTCAACTTCAGCTTTATAGGCTTTGAACATGTCCAGAGACTCAGATTTTTCATGAATAAGATATAGGTGCCCATAACGTGAGTAATCGTCTATGAATGATATAAAATATTGTTGACCATTCCAGGATTCCGTAGGGAATGGCCCACAAATATCCGTATGTATCAATTCTAAGACATCCGAAGATCTGTTGGCACCTAATCTCTTCACTTTGGTCTGTTTTCCCTTGATACATTCAACACATACGTCGAAGTCCGAAAAATCAAGGGAATCCAAAATGCCATCAGACACAAGACGCTCAACTCTACCTTTTGAGATATGACCTAAGCGCTTATGCCATAATGTCGCCGAATTTTCCTTATTTAATTTACGCTTAGTACCACGTGATTCCACATGCAAGGATTCATTGTAAGAAGCAATTGTATCAAGCAAATATAGGTTGTCATAAATACTCAAGTAACCGGTTCCCACAACATTTGAATTAAAAGATAAACTGAATTGACTGTTTCCAAATGAACAAGAATAACCTGATTTGTCCAATACAGAAACAGAAACCAAATTCCGTCTAAAAGACGGTACTACAAAAGTATCTTTTAAATCCAAATAATAACCAGTTCCTAACAACAACCTAAAGTGCCCAATTGCTTCCACATCTACCGATTGTCCGTCGCCCACAAAGATGTGTCTTTCAACATCACTTGGCTTTCGGTAGCTCAGGCAACCCTGCATAGAAACACTTATGTGAGTAGTAGCACCAGAGTCTAACCACCAAGTGTTTCTAGGTACTGAAGCTAAATTAACCTCAGAACAGACCAAAGCAAGGAACGTACCCTTATTATCACGCCAGGCGTGATATTTTGTACAGTCCTTCTTTACATGTCCAGGCTTCTTACAGAAGAAACAACCCTGATTATCCTTATGTTGTTTCTTCTCAACTGGACCCTTAGCAGCTTCCTTATCATTCTTCCTTTTCTTGCCCTTATCCTTAGAGGCATAGGCCAAATGAGCACTTTCTGTCTTATCTTGCTTCAACCTGTCTTCTTCTTGCACACAGTATGAAATGAGCTCATTTAGAGTCCATTTCTCCTTTTGACAGTTATAACTGACCTTAAATTGGTTAAACTGTGCAGGAAGAGACAACAAAACCAGATGCACTAATAACTCGTCACAAAGATCGAGTTTAAGTGCCTTAAGCTTTGAAGCAATATGAGACATTTCCATAATGTACTCCCTGATATTTCCTTTGCCCTTATACTTCATTGAAATCAAGCGAGCTAAAAGCGTGCTTGTTTCTACCTTATCGTTTTTCGCAAAACGCTTCTCAATTTCGGCAAGGAAATCTTTAGCCTTAGTAATCCCTTCGGATTCTATGCCCCTGAAGGCTTCCGGAACGCCGCGCTTAATGATCATAAGACTCATGCGATTTGAACGCTCCCACTTCTCATGCTCCTTCTTTGCATCAGGAGTGCTATCCGCATTGAGAGGTTGGGGTTGTTCAGTTCTTAATGCATAGTCAAGATCCATGCAGCCAAGAACAATTAATATGTTCTCTTTCCAAACCTTGAAGTTTGTCCCATTTAGCATGGGAATTGAGTTGATGTTAGCAGAAATTGTTGCAGCAGATGCATTAGCTGAAATAAAACAAAAATGCTCACATCAATAACCATAATCAATAAAATTCAAATAATGACAATCCCCATCCAAGATACCGGCACAACATTAATATCAAGTCTTTGGACAGTAATATTAACTTGTAAGTGATACCTTGTTGCAATGATCAAACATTGACAATAACTCATGTCAAATAATGAAACTATCTTTGGATCGATTCATTATTCACATGTAAACCTTATAATTGTCACACGCTTATCATCGCAGATGTGTATACAGTCTAAATAAATATTAACCTTCCTTTGGGCCGATTAAATATTTACACGAAAGCATACACACAAACATCTCACATTCCTCATGAACAATCTACACAAGAGAGGTTACTTTGGCAACTTCTTGTTTCAATTAATCAATTGGAGTGAGAGACAACCTTAATACCTTAGTGTCATAATATTTGAATTAAATAATTGATTAAAAACCAAATTAGATTTAAATTAAAAAGTTTTAATTTAAATCAACTGAATTTCCAAAAACTTAATTGGGGTCTCACAGCTTAATTAGGGCCCATAACTTAATTGAATAAATTAAGTATACCAAAGTGGACCCATGAAAAGCCGAGGCTTAACCATAATGAACACGAAGTTCCCTTAACTTCGAACGCGAGGTTCGACTGTATTGAGTACGAGACTCACTTAAGCACGAACGCGAGGTTCGTCTGAAAATGAACGAACGCGAGGTTCGTTTGATAAAAGAACGCGAGGTTCAACTTGGGAACGAACGCGAGGTTCGTTTAAAAAATGAACGCGAGGTTCGACTGAAGTACGAACGCGAGGTTCGTCTGAAGTACGAACGCGAGGTTCGTCTGAAGTTCGAACGCGAGGCTCGACTGAAGCACGGACGCGAGGTTCGTCTGAAGCTCGAACGCGAGGCTCGACTGAAGTACGAACGCGAGGTTCGTCTGAAGTACGAACGCGAGGTTCGTCTGAAGTACGAACGCGAGGTTCGTCTGAAGTACGAACGCGAGGTTCGTCTGAAGTACGAACGCGAGGTTCGTCTGAAGTTCGAACGCGAGGTTCGTCTGAAGTACGAACGCGAGGTTCGTCTGAAGAACGAACGCGAGGTTCGTTAAAAAAATTGAGCTTGACGCTCACCTGAGTTGAACGCGAGGTTCACCTTAGAACGAACGCGAGGTTCGTTAAAATTGAGCTTGACGCTCACCTGAGTTGAACGCGAGGTTCACCTTAGAACGAACGCGAGGTTCGTTAAAATTGAGCTTGACGCTCACCTGAGTTGAACGCGAGGTTCACCTTAGAACGAACGCGAGGTTCGTTGAGCGCGAAGCTCGGTTAAAATTGAACGAACGCGAGGTTCGTTTGAGGTAACCACCTCCTTAATTTTCGCCATGAACCCTTAGGGTTTCAAATTGAAACCGCCGCCGCACGTTTCACGCACGAACCCTTAGGGTTTCAAATTGAAACCGCCGCCGACAAACCCAAAAAAACCTTTGATTTTTATTTTCAAAATAGATCCAGAATTGGAAAGAATTGAAGAAAAAATCAAAGAAAAATCCAAAAAATTCCAAAAAGTTATTGTTCATCCGAAAAACTTTTCGTTACTGTTCATCCGAACAAAAAATTTTACTGTTCATCCGAACCCCAAAAAAATTACTGTTCATCCGAACCCAAAAAAAATTGAATCTTTAACCAGAGATTTAAGATCAAAAACCCAATAAAACTTAAATCCCTAAGAATTAATCAAGGTGGCTCTGATACCCCTTGTTAGATCTACATCATAAAACTTGAGATCTAAAACCATATAGCCATGATTAATTCAAAGAGATTAACAAAAACAAAAAGAGCGGAAGCTTATACCTGAATCCATAGATTGATCTTGATTTTGGGTTTTGGATCTTCTAACCTTAGGGTTTTCTCTTTAGCCCCGAATTTCTCTCAAGATGGGGGTGAAGAGAATTAGAGAATGTAACCCTAGGTTAGGGACCATAACCCCTTATTTATAGATGTTGTACTTTTATAATTTAGCCCCTCAATAAATTACAATTACAACCTGGTATCTACACATATGACCCCATGATTATATTTAAATACCAAATTAACCCAACTTAATTGATCACTTTAGTGGGTTATCCTGAAAGATAGCAATACACATTGATTAATCATATGTGCCCACAAATAGATTTATTAGATTAAATCCAACAACTAGGACTTGATGTAGGCGTCTAAAAATGCCTATAGGTATCTACACACAGCTCGAGACAGAGAGAAGGCGATGAACGTCATTATCTAAGTCTAAGAGGATTATCCGACGCCGACGAACACATGAAGCGAAAATGACAAACCGAATGACCTGTGCGCTCACCGGCCACCTCCAAGTGGCCCGTACACTCGTCAGCCAGCTCCAAGTGGCCCGCGTGCTCACCGGTCACCACCAGGTGGCCCGCACGCTCATCAGCCACCAAAATCGGTAACCCAAATGGCTCGCGTTGCTCACCGGCATCACCAGTGCCCGCACGCTCAATCACCACCAATCGCGCACACCAATGAACCCGCATACTCATTGGCCACCAAAACAGCTACAAGTCACTGAAACGGAGAATACTGGTAACAGGGACAACAAATCAAAAATCCGAAACTAAGCAAAGCCGCTCGCGCCGATCGCACTCGCAAACGGCTCGCCGAACCAGTGGTTCGACCCATAGCCAGGTCACCAAGGGTGGCTCGGCCAAGACCGAGCCACCATTTGGTGGCTCAGCCAGGCCGAGCCACCATTTGGTGGCTAGGCCAAGGCCGAGCCACCGGGTGACGCTTCGGCCAGATTTGATCTAAAAGTGTGATTTTTCGATTTTCATTGATTCTCTCGGGATTTGTTAGTTCCTGAGCATCCCAACTGATCTGATACTATGGTTAATCAGTTCTTAACTGAAGATAAGGAGGAATCCCTCGTTCTTATCCAAATACCCGTTTCCGAAGCTTATAAACACGAGCTCGGGTGCTCATTTCTCCGGGGCTGAACATCAAGAGGGCGAGGTGCTGCCGGTTTCTCGAGTGCATAGCCATGAATTTCAGAGAGGGTTAGCTAGATCTCAGCGATCTCCTGTGCATAAAGAGTGGAGTTTGAGAGATCTGAGATCCGTCCCCTATTCCTCCGGATTTAAGCTTGGTCTTAAATCTCGAGAAGAGTCGTAATCTCGCTTGGTCGAAATTATCGCTACAGCGATTACTTTCTTCGTGAACTAAGAGCTTTGATCATCAATCTGTCAACCGGATCTGATCCGCGGCGGTCCACGGATATTAACGTCCCCGGCATAGGCAAAGATCCCACGTAAGCAGAAGACCGATAAAGGATCTCTGTGCTATTTGACGAGAATTGTACCCTTTTATTTTCATTGTGTAAAGGTCTTATAAAAAGACCGATCTTTTTAAACTTATTGTAACGATCAAAGTTGTAATGAGTTATACAATGAAGAAAACAATTTTCTCCCCAAACACTTGATATTTCCTCATTAACTGTACTAGTGTGCATCCCGTGCAAAAGCACGACCCCCTATTTTTTTAAGCACTGAATTTTGAACTTGCCTCCCTCTAAGTTTTAATACATCTAATTTAATTATTGTATGCTTAAAATTAGAAATAATATCTACTCCTCTATATTTAAAGAATGATTCAATTTTAATACATTTGATTTAGAAATTATATCTACTCCTCTATACTTAAAGAAAAATCCAAGTTTTAATACATTTGATTTATTTTACTGTTTATGATATAGTAAAATACTATAATATGAATAGTAACTTCAAGTATGGAGGAGCATATTTGATTTACTGTTTATGCTACAATAAAAAATTGTAGCATAAACAGTAACATCGAGAACATAGGAGCAGATTTGATTTACTATTCACACTAAGTATTTCTCTAGCATTTACCGTAGCATGAACAATACTCTTTGGGTTCTTTTTAAGTATAAACTAGTGTGCACCCCGTGCGAAGCACGGCCCCCTATTTTTTAAAGTATTGCATTTTTAACTTACCTCCCTCTAAGTTTTAATATATTTAATTTGATTCTTGTATACTTAAAATTAAAAATCATATTTACTCATCTATACTTAAAGGGCGATCCAATTTTTAATACATTTGATTTAGAAATCATATCTACTCCTTTATACTTAGAGAAAGATTTAAATTTTAATACATCGGATTTGATTTACTATTTATGATACAGTAAAATACTGTAGCACAAGCAGTAACTTCAAAAATATAGTGCCAGTAGATTTTCATCGTGATTTACTGTTCACACAACAATAATTATTGTAACATTACTGTAGCATAAATAGTAATTCTTTGGACCCTCCTATAAGTGTAGAAGAGTGGATATAATATATGTAATTATCGCACATATATCAAAATTTTATATTATTTTGTATAAATAAGATCTGAAATAATCAAATTGGTGATGTATACATATGAATATTTAAATAAAATATAAAATTTTATATTATTTTGTATAGATAAGATCTGAAATAATCAAATTGGTGATGTATACATATGAATATTTTAAATAAATATCTTTTTCATTAGTTCGTAATAATGCATACCATGCGATCAGATGTTACTACTAATACATACCATGCAATCAGATGTTACTACTTTGCTCATTAATCAATAATTTTTTGCAAAACTACTTGTAATGAATAATGTTATGGTGTTTATTCACCCAAGATACGTGTATTTGCAAAGTGATATAATAAGAATACTGGCAAAATGACCTCAACCCACTTAAGTGGCCCAAGCCCAACAGAGGTCTCGATCCCGCCGACTCATCAAGTCGACATTCTTTCATGCCCGACGCGAAAGACGGGATCAGTCGACCTTATCGTTGAGGACGACCCCCTAGGGCACTCGACCATTCACTTGGCAACTCAATGAGACAACTTGATGGACATTCCCTGCTGTTGACTAAGTTGAGGACTCGACCCCTGCCTCAAGCCTTTCTCCTAGAGCATATGTCAGCATTTCAGCCCACCTCGGACAAGTCTTATCCAGATTTTGGTCTGATGGTCTCTATGACTTGTCAGCTGCCCACGTGCCTTCTGCCACGCTCTCAATCACTTCCCGAAAAATGAGGAGACACCCTCTCCCGTGCCGAAGTGACTTTCCCTCCAGTCGCTAGCCGACACCTGTAAAGCGAGTGATGACTCAGCATGCCAGCGTGCTTTCTGCCACGCTCTCAATCACTTTCCGGAAAATACGGAGATATCATCTCTCGTGCCAAAGTGACTTC
This sequence comes from Asparagus officinalis, assembly GCF_001876935.1. NCBI lineage: Eukaryota > Viridiplantae > Streptophyta > Magnoliopsida > Asparagales > Asparagaceae > Asparagus > Asparagus officinalis. The sequence goes on along the minus strand of NC_033796.1, from coordinate 36,473,344 downwards.
CTCTCCAATCGCCAGCCGATACCCGTAAAACAAGGGATGGTTCGGCTCTTAGTCCGCACTTAATCACCGCCTCCCTAGGCAGGACTAGGGGGACCTATGAATCCCGACAACGGAGATATATACAGGGAGACTCCTAACATCTGAGAAGAAGAAGACCTAAGAAAAAAGGGCAAGCTAAGGCTTCCTCTCTCTCTCTCTCTCTCTCTCTCTCTGTGTGTGTAAAAGGAAAAAGAACCTATAGTTCTTCATCTAGATGGAGAAGCTCACGTAGATCTTCTGGGCATGCACATTGCCACTTTAAGAACCACAGCGGTTCCTGACCATCCCCTTCCCCACTTGAGTTTCACTAACTTGACCGTCGAATGAACCACGGGGGAACCGGTCCCCGCCTTCTCACGGGTTCTTCTTGTCTGTGCAGCTTGGACATCAAGCCCCGGTTCGAGAACAAGGAATAAAGTCAAAGAAAGGAGCGGCCCCTCCATTACTCTCCCCTACCCTGTCCCGACGAGGACTCAGTGGGGACCGATTCAGTTCCGGATCAGAACCGATCCTAACCCAGATCCGATTGACTGTTTGGTCGTAATCATCAACAAATAATATGATCTAAGTCTATATCCTATATTTGCTTCTATAATTCAATGATTCAATAACATTTTTATGTTTTTTGCTCCTGTAAACAAAGTGCAGAGTCTCTTAATTCTCGTAAAACATCGAAATAGCATCCACACGCATGTTCAATTTCTATCGTCCCCTAAAAGAGTGAAAACGTCCGAACGGCCAGTTTCGCGTCACACATTTTCTAGTCCACTAAACTTTTTCCTTCTCATCAAAGAATCCGAAATAATACCGACGACAAAGACAGAGAGAGAGAGAGAGAGACCACAACTTCATGTCCCCTTCGCACGCTCCCCCCCGGTAAGATGTTTCGCCGGCGTAACGCAGCAGCCATCTATTTTTGACGCGGTCTTCTTCCGACCCTGAGAAAAAGACTTCCCCTTTGCTCGCCAATTGCTGCCATCTCTCTTTCTCCCCCCTCTACAAAAACCCAACAAACAATAACTTTAGAGAGAGGGGGGTTTAAGATAAGAGAGATAATGAGAGTTCGAGGCGCCAGCAGCGAGAGGAGAGTCTCGGCCAAATGGATACTGTTGCTGTGCGTCTCAAGCTTCGGCCTTGGCTTGCTCTTCACCAATAGGTAGGTTTTTCGGCGATGAATCGGGAAATTGAGATCTGGGTTCGTCTAAAGATCAAATTTTGCTTCATGGGCATCGCATTTTCCTTGCATTTACCCTTAATCTAGAGGAAACTGAGATCTGGGTTCATTGATTTGTCAGATGGTATTTTTCTGCTTAGTGCCTAATTGTGTTGTGCGTAATTTGGGCTTAATTCTTTCCTCAATTCAGATAAAATGGGTCTCGTTCCTGGAACCATTAATTGATGAATGTAATTAATACATAGATCTGGGTCCTTCAATAGTCAAACTTCCCTGAATGTGCATTTCTATAATTATAAATTGACACGCCTTAGGTATGTAGGCAATTTCTTAAATTGCATATTGTTGTCGTCTCTTCCATAATTATTGGCTTCTTTTGTTTGAATAGATTCTGGATTCCTCCCGAATCTGATGCACAGACCATTTCAAGGCGGCGACAAGACCAAGAGCTTCAAGTACTATCAGAAGATTGCATGACTAAAAAGGCATTAATCTTTTTCAGATAAATTTGTATTGGCTCTACCATGGTAGACTGTTCTCTGATTATATACATTCTCTTATTGAACATCAGAAGCTTGGTCAGGATAAGGATGGAAATGTAATGGACGAGGTGTCCAAGACCCACAAAGCCATACAGTATGTAGAACACTCCAACAATGCTATATGCTCAAATTTTTACTTATATAGCTGATATAATTTGATTGATATCAGATCATTGGATAAGACAATATCTACACTTCAGATGGAGCTTGCTGCTACTAGGAGCTCTCAAGAGCTGACAGGGATTACTGGTTCTCCACTGATCTCTGGACAGCAGAGGAAAAAGGCTTTTATTGTTATTGGGATAAACACAGCATTCAGTAGCAGGAAGAGGCGAGACTCGGTGAGAGAGACCTGGATGCCTCAAGGTTTCTTAACTGTCCTTTAATGTTTGATTTCTATATACGTTTGAACTTGGTTATAATAATTTAGGTTACCCAATTATATGCTGCGTGTACTTTGCTTTTAGCCTTTGGTACATTTTCTCTCTACTTCGCGATCAAGGGAGAATACATTGTTAATATCAGACTGAAATTCGTGCTTCTATCTGAAATATACAGTAAAAAAGGGGGATTTTTATACCCCTTTATGCTTTATGCTATCAACTTTGAGGTTTAAACCCTGGCTACCCGCAATCTGGTTTCTATAAGTTCTTCACAATTTGTTTATGCAATATTTTAGTTCTTCAGGGTTATGATTAAAAGCTAAACCTAAGGATTCTACATAAATAAACTTTATGTTATCGATATAAATGAACTTGGTTTGAATTGTTCAGCTTCTTTGGTTTCTTATTCTTCTCTTTGTCTAACCATTATATGTTTTTTTAACCATTATGTGTTTTCTTACTCAACCTCTCTTGTTTATTGTATACAGTATGTATTTATGTCTTACCCTTTTTTATGTTGTTAGGTGAGAAGCTCCAACAACTAGAGAAGGAGAAAGGAATTGTCATCCGCTTCATGATTGGCCACAGGTACTTATATCATTCAGACCTGATACATACCTCTTTGTTGTAGAAAAGTATTTATTACTAGTAGCATCTAAATTATTTTCTACAACCGTGTCAAGCTAGTCTGTATTAGAAAAATTGTAGGAGTGAATGTATTCCACTCTCAGTTTTGAGAAACATGTCACTTAGGTGTATTAGAAAAATTGTATGAGTGAATGTATTCCACTCTCAGTATTGAGAAACATGTCACTTAGGTACAAGACTCAAAAACCAAAGAACCAATTATTCATGACAACAGAATAGCTGCCCACTTCTTCCAGGGTCTTCGAAGAAGTCAAACTTTAGAAAAGAAGAAAGTTAATAGAATCACAGAATTTGGGCCTCAGATTTGACTATTTGGTTAACATATGGAATCCATTCCAATGGCGCAGATTGTCATATGAGCTGATTGATATCAGCTCTGTACTTTATGTGCAGCCAGCTTTAACTTGTACATCTAACGAGGCCAAGTTTAGTTGTGCACTTCATGTTAGCCTGCTTTCGGAAAGTAGATAGAGATTCTTAGAGCTTGTAGTCTATCATGTTTTAGCATAGTCGTTTTTTGTGGGGACAGTTAGTTGATGCAAGGGTGATGGTTAAAATAAGATGATTAGGAAGTTCTGATCCATTTCACCGAGAAGTTCTAGTTCTCTATAGTCAGGCAACTGTGATTCATATTGAGCCTATATGATTTATTAGAATATTTTCCATTTTTAATTTGAAATGTTGAATAGATAATAAATTGTCTTAAATATCATATCCCAGAGAAAACTTGGACTACTAGTGACTAATCAAAAGTTGCCAATTGGTAGATGAAGGTATTTACTGGAAAATTTAAGGGGTTTTTTTTCTTTCTTTTTCTCTCCACAGTGCTACTTCCAACAGCATTCTAGACCGAGCAATTGATTCAGAAGAGGCTCAGCACAATGACTTTCTTAGACTGGTAAGAGCTTCTCCCATTTCCACTAAATTTTTGACTTTCGGACTAAAATAGTTAGTCATGTTCCTGATTGCAATTTTGTGTCATCCAGGAACATGTTGAAGGGTACCATGAACTATCTGCCAAAACAAAGACATTCTTTTCCACTGCAATTTCCAAGTGGGATGCAGAGTTTTATGTCAAGGTGGATGATGATGTTCACGTTAACTTAGGTAATTTAATTTTCCAGAGCCACTAGCTCTAATACATATTGAAAGGTCTAACCCTTTGTACATGCATACTTCTTTACCATTTTTACGAATTTTGTGTTCTATTTACCTGGATTGTGTTAAAAAGTTTTATGTTCTGTTAATTTACATGTTTGTATTCTTAGAACAACCGCAATTTAGGCAAAAAGGCTAAACTTGCATTACAGAAAGGAATATGGTTTTGAAACTAAATTAGCCAGCCTATCAACCCAAGGGAATTTTCTCTCACCCAGTTCCCTCGTAGAATTTAGGTTTGAAGTCTCATAAGGCTATGCTGTGATTTCTATATATTTCGTGATTTATAATCCGTGACATCTGTATCGATTATACCAGCAGTTGCCTGTGTTTTAGACTATAGTGTGTAGTAATATGAAGAATTTGGCACGTAAGCGTTAGCCTAACCACACTTTTCAGCTTCCTACTTAAGGCCTAATATTTGTTTCCTATTTTTCTGGGTAGATCGAGGGCCGAAGCCCTAAAGCAAAACAAAATTATTAAAGGTTACAAGCACGGGCTGCAAAAAGCCCCATCGATTCACCAATTCATACTGGTTTAAGGAAATTCGGAGTTATGCAGTCTTTTATGACCTAGCTCTAGACTAAGGGAGTCTCTAGCCAACGGATCTGCACTACGGTTGCCTGCGCCAAATATAATGCAACTTAACCTCCCACTCTTGACGCAACATCTCTTTAATGACACATAATAGGCCTCAATTAAGAGAATATCCTTCAATATTTTCTCCTTTAATTTTTGTATAATCAGGATTTGCGATCCCTGCTCCATTGACAACTAATAGTTTGCTTTGTTTCTAAGTTTTACTCAGGGAACAAACACAAAAAGGAAATAGCATTTTGAAAAACGTGTTAAAACTGTAATTAGTACGGGGATTGCAAGTCAGTATCTTTAAATACCATGATGATTTTGCTGATACTTTATTATTATCATAACAGGTATGTTAGCTGCAACTCTTGCTAGGCACAGATCGAAGCCCAGAGTCTATATTGGGTGTATGAAATCTGGTCCAGTCCTTTCTAACAAGTAAGTTATCTTCTTTTTCTTCTCAATACTGATTATCTTAAAGCATTGGTCCTAACTTCCTTCTGTATATTTGGTTTAATCTATTTGTTTGCCTTCAGGAACGTTAAGTACCATGAGCCCGAATACTGGAAATTTGGAGAAGAAGGAAACAAGTACTTCCGTCATGCAACTGGACAGATTTATGCAATCTCAAAAGATTTAGCCACATACATTTCAATAAACCAGTAAGCTTACTTATAATAATACTGAGGCTCTATTATTCAGATAATACAGCATAATGTTTATTCTAACCATCTTTTTGCAGGCCAATTCTGCACAAGTATGCTAATGAAGACGTCTCATTAGGTGCTTGGTTTATTGGGCTTGAGGTGGAGCATATCGATGAGCGTAACATGTGCTGTGGAACTCCACCAGGTCTTATTTTCTTGTCATTTAATACAATTTCAGTGTTTCACAATGACAGATGGGTTAATATCTGATGAATAATAAAATAGATATAAGTATTCTGCTCTGAACATCAATTAGGTGATGGATTGTAAGTTCTTAAAGCATCCTGTTTACGGAGTGTTGTTCTTTTCTTTCCTCTTTTACCTTTTTGCTTTTTTCAAACTTAAAAATAATTCAAGATCATGTAGTATTACCAAATCTAAGCAAACACATTATTGTTGCATTTTGACTACTCATACACAATGTGATCATACACAACGTGTACGTACCAGGTTGATACTGTTGCAACTAACCCTCTGCGCAGTTAAATTAAGAATTTTAACAAAAATCTAGTCATTCGTGTCTCAAGTGTGTATGTTTTCACTTCATCTCCTTAAGATTTCCAAAATAAAATTTGAAACCAACTGAACTGTGGTATAAGTTACCTGTCGCTCTATGATTACCATTAAGGATTCTGCAAATGACAACTTTAAGACCCATATATGGTATCAGGCCGATCTCTACGCAACTTGCACAATTAAATACAAACCCTAAAATGGACCTAAAAATCTTTGGCTATCTCGAATGAGGATTTTGAAATTACCTGGAAAGCTGAGCGAACAGAAGCTTGCTAATCTGCCTGTGTGTGTTTAGCGTCGCTTTTTAGTTGTGTTCCTTAACTTGTCTATGAATTTGCTTCACCTTTTCTTCTGCTTTTTTTTTTTCCTTGTAGACTGCGAGTGGAAAGCACAAGCAGGAAATGTGTGCATTGCATCATTTGATTGGAGTTGTAGTGGCATCTGCAAGTCAGTGGAAAAAATAAAGGATGTACATGCAAGATGCGGCGAAGGAGATGGAGCTGTTTGGAGCGATCTCTTTCGATAAATGGCAGAGAATTTTCTTTGTATACTCTCGTCTCTGGAGCAATTTTGGCAGTCATATGGCGTTCCAATTCGATATTTGACACATAGAAGACTCCTACACTTCGGCCACGATATTTATCACGAGACCAAAGAGATGTTGATTGTGGTTAGAGAGTTTCTTGATTTTTTTAGGTGTAGATACGAGACTTGAGCTCCCCTTTTCTACACATTGTGTGATATAAAATGTGCCCACAAGTTTTGTGGAGATTTGTATCAGGATACTGGAAAAATTTAACGCGAAAAGAGATTTGCTTTTGCCATTTGTGGAATGGTGAATTGGATGACAATGTTATGTTGGATAATCGTGTAACATACTTTTCGAAATCAACTAAAGCAAGAACACGAATACATACAGAGAGGAACTTATAAATATAAAATTCTCTCTAATCATAAAGGACGGGACAAACATGCTTAACAAGCATATTAATCGCATTTTTTTATTTAAAATTATAAGATACAAAATTTCTGTTTCTCTGCAGGAGAATTTTAACTTTGTCAAGGTTGTTCTTATAATTTAAATCTCCTGGCACATTATTTTGCAATGCATAAAAATCAAGGACAAAAGAAGTAATAAAAACAAAGAATTATCCTAAAACAAATATTTGGACGGGAAAAAAATGCAAGTTTGGAGATGAAGGAAATACAAGTGATTACCACCAACTTAAAACCTTATGACACCTTGATTGATCTATCAAATCCCAACATAAAGCTCATAATAAAACCGTCCCTTTAGCCCATTACAAAATTTATTCGCAAACCTAATTCAACCCCAACGCTATATAGATACAATGCATGCATTTTGTGTTGCATCAGATACAAAACACTTGTGTCATATCTGTATAGTACAGATACATCAAATTCTATATGTATCTATACAGATACATTGCATTGCTGTATACGCAACTATACAAATACAACTCACTATTGTATCTATACCTGTACAGAGATAGCTCACTGCTGAGTGAGCTGTGTACGTTAGGTACAGATACAACACAGCGCTGCATCTGTTCTAGAATCAAAATAGATACATGTATGCATGTTATATCTGAACAGATATAAGCATGTTGTATTTGTTCAAATTCCTTCTCATTTGTTCTTTTAAATAATTCTAATGGTTACATAATGTCATGAGTTTTGTAGAAAAATTCGAAATTAAAAGATAAGATTAATAAGCTACTAAAGCATAATGATGATTTGAAGCTTATTACTGGAGATGATTTTGTAACTAGGGAGTTTAAAAAGAACGTATATTACAATTTTGAAGGAGCAGACGGTGATTCGATTGATCTTGATGCATCCATCCATGCAGCTGTGTCCCCTGTTCAGGTCAGATCATATCCATTAAAGCTTACATAAATAGAAAGGATAAAATACCAATGCAAGTGATAGGACTGAAAATTTATCATCTGCAAACAAGCGTCGGGGTGCACACCATGAAGATCATAGAGTGATGACTAATTTTCTCGATAGAGTGGGTAAAATTTCATGTGCTCTTAAAATTTTCAATCAACTTTGGAGTGAAATATTAGCTGAAAGTGTTTATGCTCTTCATCAATTCTCGCATCGTGTTTTAAACCATGCGTTTGAGCTTCTACACGACAATGAGAGGGAAGCTAAGCGATTCATAGCGAAACCATTGGATGAATAGCCACACGATGGAGCATGGTTTAAATACTAATATAGATGTTGAGGACGCCATTGAAAGTCTTCAAATGAGGCATGAGGTTGTAAGACTTATTAGTGCTATTGTTGTTAGTTTATGGGTGTTTATGACTAAATGGTATGTTTTGGTTTGATCTCCTTCTTTGCTGTAGGTTGAGTTGTTTCGCTTTGTCTGAGTACGTGTTTTAGTATTTTGTTATGGGAATTTGCCTGTGTTTGTTGCTTATCTATGTAAGGCTTTTAAACTTAAATTAGGTAGATGTTTAATCTTAAGCTTCTGACCTTGAAATGTCAACAACATATATACGGCGGATCTTAGGGACTTGAATATTTGAACTGATATCAATTTGCAATGAGTATTGTTTGATTCTCCTTTGAATTACTTTAATGACGTTATTAGAGTGTGTGTTTTTTATTGAGATTTGTTATTAAATGGAGGAAACTCTAACCGCATGTGTTTCATTTGAGTTCATACTACTTGTGATTTTTTCCCCCCTTTGTTGAATAAATTAAAGGAAAGGGAGGAGAAATTTGCATTATTGTACTTCTCAGTGTCTTGGTATAGGCTTGAGGAGATGAGCAAAGTCAAAATTAATCCGAGAGAGAGCGGCATTATTTTGGATCTAGTTATGAATTACATGCTAACGCGAGTGAAACAAATTCCTTTTCTCTTCTCATGGTATATTTTGAGATTAGATGACATTTTAATAGAGTATAATGATCACAAGGATTGGTTCGTAGATTTTTTTGTCTTTTATCTTTTATGAAGGATAATTTTACCTATAATAATTTTATCCATTTGAGTGGGGTGTACATAACTATCACTTTACGATATCTTACTATTCAAACCAAACAACAGTCCACTTTCTAACTTGTGTCATAAATGCACAAGCTTATCGATGACGACCAAAGGCCCTAACAAAATATGTTCTAGTTACAAAAATCACAATCAAGATGTCTGACCACGTTCGTTGCAAGTGGATCCTAATTAGTAGTAATAATAATGGACAAATTTTCAAAAACAATCCGATTAGTAATTTAATCTCAAAAAAACGACCTATTTAGAAATTATTTACCAAATTCGATCCAGTTTCAGCCAATTGGCTGAAACTGGGTCAAATTTGGTAAAAAAATTACAAAACTTCACGAGTGAAGTTTAAGCGTCAGATAATCAAGTTTAAGGTGGGTTTAAACTTCACGGGACTTGAAGTCACGTGAAATTTTATAGTTTTTTTTACCAAATTCGACCCAGTTTCAGCCAACTGACTGAAACTGAGTCGAATTTGGTAAAATATTTTTCAAATAGGTCGTTCTTTGAGAATAAGTTTCAGAATTGGGCTAAATTGAAAATTTGTCCTAATAATAACAAGGGAAAAATGCTTCCAGCCCCCAAAACTAATGAAAACAAGCTTCCCCCTCCCAAGACTTTTTCAACGTGTGTTTTACCCCCAAAAGTAAACTCTGTGTTCTCTGAGCCCCCAAAACACAAAACCCAAGAAATTAAGATACGTGAAGACCATAATACCCTCCATTGTCACATCCTCCTTCCTCTCCAAACCTAACCACCGCAACCTCCTCTCTTTCTCCTCCTTCCATGGCCTCAAGCTCATCTCCGCCTTCAAAACCCAATCTTTCTCCTCCCTATCATTGTCATCCTCCGCCCCCAAATCTCCACATCCTACGACCTCTCCTCCATCTGCTTCCGCCCCATCAAAGAATCCATCGTCTCCCGCGAGATGACCCGCCGCTACATGTCCGACATAATCACCTACGCTAACACCGTCGGCGGCGGCGGCGGTGGCGGTGGCGGCGAATCCGTCGGCCTCTCCTGCGCCTACGAGCTCTCCAAGAACCCCGACATCAACGTCGCCATCATCGAGCAGTCCGTCTCCCCGGCATTGACGATCTGATTTCTTCCTCCATCTAGAGAGCGTCGAGTTTGTACAGAAAGTGAAGCGTATCGCTGACAAATACTGGGATCTCTACTCTCAGGAACGCGATCTCCCTGGACATTTACTTAGCTATCCCATTGGAGTAAGCAGTGAAGGAGTTGTTACAGAGCTCCCAAGGACGGAGTTTTTCCCCGATACAAAGGCTCGTGTTATTTGAACCAAGTCTGATTACATGCCCCCCATCCTCACCACTTAGGTAGCATTTGTCTTGTTTCTTTGCTTCAGGTTGTTTTTACTAAATAATAGTGTTATTGTATGTGGGAATAAAAAAAGAGTATCTTTGATTGTGGGTTGTAGTTTGTTGTTGGTGTTCTTTGATGGATGCGAATTAATTTATGCGTGTGTGAGGTTTTAGTATTGAGATATGTTTTCCTTTATGGCATAAATAGAATCTATGTTAAGCCTGAAGTTTGATTATTTGTCTCCTATTGTGTTTTGTTAAGGTTTGTCGTCGGTTGTTAAGATTAGTGGTCGGTTGTTAAGGTTACGGATTTGTTGTTAAGGTTACGTGTTTGTTGTTAAGGTTACACGTTGGGATTTATATGTATATATATTTTGGTTGTTAAGATTACACTTTTGTTGTTAAGGTTACGCGTTTGTTGTCAAGGTTACGGGTTTGTTGTCAAGGTTAATTTCACAACTAATTAGAATATTCGTTGTTAAGGATAAGGGTTGGTTGTTAAGGTTACGCGTTTGTTGTCAAGGTTACGGGTTTGTTGTCAAGGTTAATTTCACAACTAATTAGAATATTCGTTGTTAAGGATAAGGGTTGGTTGTTAAGGTTACGCGTTTGTTGTCAAGGTTACGGGTTTGTTGTCAAGGTTAATTTCACAACTAATTAGAATATTCGTTGTTAAGAATAATGGTTGGTTGTTAAGGTTATGCGTTTGTTGTCAAGGTTACGGGTTTGTTGTTAAGGTTAATTTTACAACTAATTAGAATATTCGTTGTTAAGGTTACGCGTTTGTTGTCAAGGTTACGGGTTTGTTGTCAAGGTTACGCGTTTGTTGTTAATGTTACATGTTTATTGTGAAATTAACCTTGACAATCAACCCGTAACCTTGACAACCAAACCCGTAACATTAACAACAAACCCGTAATCTAAACAACAAACACGTAACCTTGGCAACAAGGCTCTTAGGCTCTTAGCAATAAGGTTACCCGTAACCCGGAATAAGGTTTGTAGAATATCGTAGCCATCATCAGTTCCATGCAAAAATTTCTTAACAATCAACCCGTAACCATAACAAGCAACCCGTAACCTTAACAACCAACACGTAACCTTAACAAGCAACACGTAACCTTAACAAGCGACGCGTAACCTTCACAACCAACGCGTAAATCACTTGGCTTTTGAAAATCTCATTAAAAGTGAAATATTATTATAATTTCCCTAAAAATTAAAAGTGAAATATTCATTTTCTAAAAATATATTGTTATATATGTTTCCGAATCTTACAAAAAATCAGTAAGAAAAAAGAAAATTACCAACAATTAACCCTTCAAAAAACAAAAAAAACAAGATTAAAATCACTAACAGGACCCACTTCCTTCTTCCACCTCCTCAATTAACCCTTCAAAAAATAAAAAAAATATTAAAATCACTAACATGACCCACTTCCTTCTTGCACCTCCTCAATCTCAAAACGAACCGAGGAAGCCACGAAATCACAGCAAGTGCCCACCACCTAAAACAAAATCCAGGTTTTGAAAATCCGACGCACATGCACCACGACCGCCGCCGTAAACTTCGTCATCCTCCTCTTGCTCATCACCTCCTCCTGCTCATCCTCGCCGTCACCGGCGTCTCTCCACGTGTCACGTTCCCGGCCATCCGCGTGGAGCTCAACATGACCCTCGACCTCCTCATCAAAAACCCTAACTATGCTTCGTTCTCTCCAGCTTTACTATGGTGGGGCCCAGGTTGGGGAGGCTGATGTGGATCCTGGGAGGATACCGGTGCGCGGGGCGATGCTCGTGACGGCGAGGTTGACGGCAGAGGGGGCAATCTCATCGCGGAGGTGGGGACCCTGCTGAGGGACATGATGACGGCCGCCATCGGGGAAAGGGACGGAGGAACCCTTTCAAATCATCACAGATAAAGAAAGAAAAAGAGAGAGAAAGGGTATTATGGTCTTCAAATTTTAATACTCTTGGTCTTTGTGTTTTGGGGGCTCAGTGCATATTTGTTACGAATTTGGGGGTTTTGAGAGCGTTGAAAAAGTCTTGGGAGGGGGAAGCTTGTTTTCATTAGTTTTGGGGGCTGGAAGCATTTTTCCCTAATAACAATCTCCCAAAAAATTTAGCAAAAAACACCTCTAAATCACTAACAATCCCACTACAGAACCCCCACTTTAAAACCCCAACAGTTACCATTCAACCTCCAATTCACAAAACACAGCGCTCAAAAATGGCGGCTGCCCAATCGCTCTCCTCATCTTCAACCTCATTCAAACTCCGAATCCCTTTTCAAAACCCTAACCCTAAATTTCTCAACCCTAAACCCTCCTCCTTTTCAATTCCACTGACCTCCCGCCGAAACCCTAGATC
>NC_033796.1:36452506-36460852 GCF_001876935.1 Asparagus officinalis | reverse complement strand
AACCCCCAAATCCGCCGCCGCATCTGCAGTCGGCCGCTGCTTCACTCGCTCCTCCGATGGTCAACTACTATGCGAGGGAATCAAAGTCGAGGATTTGATTGAGAAAGTTGTTAGGAGTCCATTTTATCTGTATAGCAAGGATCAAATCACGAGGAACTTCGAGGCATATCGAGAGGCTTTAGAGGGATTGGATTCTGTTGTAGGTTACGCTATTAAAGCGAATAATAATTTGAAGATTTTGGAGCATTTGAGGGGTTTAGGATGTGGAGCTGTTCTTGTGAGTGGGAATGAGCTCAGGCTCGCTCTTCGTGCTGGATTTGATGCAAAAAGGTTGAAATTTTCTTCTCATTTCATAGATTTTAAGTTCTTATTGATAAAGTTGACTGATGTGTGTCTTTGGAACTTTTGAAGATCAGGTGTATATTTAATGGGAATGGGAAGTTGTTGGAGGATCTGGTTCTAGCTGCAAAAGCAGGAGTTTTTGTGAATGTCGATAGTGAGTTTGACTTGGAAAACATTGTGATAGCTGCAAGAACAGCGGGAAAGAGAGTTCCTGTTCTACTTCGGATTAATCCTGATGTAGATCCTCAGGTATGAAAAAATACCCCTATCATGTATCATCCCAAAACAGGACTCCCCTCCTAACGTACTGGAACTATAATGTGATATAATTTAGAAATTTACACTTGTTTCATGTATTATTACATTTGAATGTTACTATATGAAGTGAAGCTATTTATCAGTAGTTAAACATTTGACATTTTAAAGCCATGAATCTATTGCAAATAAATCGGTGCCACCTATATCATTTGAGCAATGTGCCTGGAGATCAGTAGTCAAACATTTGCCATTTTTTACACAAGCTTTGTGAGGTTACTGTTGTTCTTTTGTAAATGCAAATTGATTAGATGCACGATATGAGTTATACCAATCAAGAAAGTTAGCCATTTATCACAATTTAGAGATCCCAAAACATAATAGTAAATTGAACATGTAATCTACTTGCTCTTAAATATGATTTGCAAGGACCCATGTACGGCCAGGAAAATTTCAGAAGCATTACTATTTTTATCCAACTTTCTTGTTGTATCTCAAAATTTGTATTGAAGGATATATAGTATATTCAGAAACATGCATTTGTAACACACATCTAGTAGATGCAAAATAAGTAAACATTTACTGTGTGTCAATATTTATGCATTGAGATGTCATATTAATTCACTTTTTCGTAGAAGCTTTAGTTATACTAATTTGATTAAAATTAGCACTAGGGATCTCTGGCCATGTCGACATTGTCTCTTATCCATCGAATATCGTCAATCAAGTGACATGCAAGTTCTTAATATCAAGTAATTTTTTATTACAAATTGTGCACAGGGCATAACACATAACTCGCACTCACATAACTTCCATTTGGTTTTGTAATAATTTACAATTCGAAACAAGTTATCACGATGGATTAACCCGAATCGTGTGTGTATGTGTATTTGAAGTGGAACCGGATTGGTCGTTGCAGTGGTGTCTCTCAAGTTGACTCTAATGTATTTTATTTATTTTCTTAGAGTTGGGTCATTCTCTAACTATTCATAAATGCTTTTGTATTCTTAAAACTACACATCTGATAAGTATATATGACATAATGGATCTCGTAAGTATATTAATCTAGTACTGTCTAGGTTCCAAAATCATGTAATGTAATACTTGGTTAATCTTTGTGTACCATATTTGTCTACTAATTCCAGGTACAGTCATGTCCTCATCTCATTTTATTTTCTGAAATCAATTAGCATCTTGTGATACTATTTGGTTTTTGAAAACTGCCTACTTGACATTAAAGCAATTTCTCAGGTTCATGCTTATGTTGCCACGGGAAACAAAAATTCTAAATTTGGCATTAGAAATGAGAAACTACAGTGGTTTTTGGATGCTGTCAAGTCACATTCAAATGAACTCGAGCTTGTAGGAGTCCATTGCCACCTGGGCTCAACCATTACAAAGGTAATGATTTTTTAACTATTCTTAATAATACCTTACAATTGCTTTTATCTTGTGGATGAATTACATGTATACTTTCTTTGTTTTTACTGTTAAGTGTGAAGGATGATATAGATCCTTTTATAACAGAAACATTAATTCTATACTATTTACCTGGGTACTTTAATGCTGTACCCGTACCCGACACTTCCCATATAAGTACCAGTACCCAGCATTTCTTAGACACTCCTTAACTTTATGCATACATTTATTCAAACATGTACTCAATTATACAATAGATGTTTTAATTTAAACACTCTTCATACACTCGTTGGACATATATCCTATACCTCACGTCCATTTTTGAATCTTGTTGGACAAGTGTTGAGTTCGCTTCAGTGCTTATTTAGCTACGAACTATGATTTCATATACTCGTTCGCTACCTAGTCAGAAGTATGATTACAATCCATGTTGTTTTACCTGTGTTCCGTTACCCTACCTTTTACAAATTTGTTGTGTCCGATATCCGCACCTGCACCCATAACTGTAACCATGCAGCTTAGATTCTATCAGAAACAGTCCATTTTAGTTTGAATTAAAATAGAATTCTGTTTATGAGCATATATGATCAGGTTGCTTCATCTATTCCGTCGTTTCTTAATTCATAACTATTGAATGGCACTGGAAAATCTGAAGAGGTACAGCCCAATTATTTAAAACTTGAAGCTATTCATTGGATAATTAGAAATGGCTTCTTTGATTATTTCTTTTTGATGTTTGACCCTTATTTGAACACATTTTGGGACATTTAGAAACGAACATTGTTTCTTTTATTATTTCTGCTATTTACCCCAACGCTCATAGGCTGCCTTTTATGAATATTCATTTATAATTCTAATTGCAGAATAATTTTTTATATGCATGTGGATCTTCCTTCAAATCTTCAACTTGTGCAAGTTTTTTCCCCTCATTACAGGTGTTTTTGATTTTATATCTTACACGGAATCTATTTTTTAGGTGGACATTTTCAGAGATGCTGCTGATCTGATGGTGAATTATATTGATCAAATTCGCGCCCAAGGTTTTGAAATGAAGTATCTAAACATTGGAGGTGGTTTAGGGATAGATTATTATCATGCAGGTGCTGTTCTTCCCACACCAATGGATCTCATCAACACTGTAAGCTCATTGTCCTCCATTGTAGTCTACACATTGTAGTTTAACAATTGTGCATGTGCAGGGCCGGCCCTGGGGTAAGCCCACCAAGCCCCGGGGCTGGGGCAACCCAGGGCCGGGGGGCAACCCATCCCTCCCGCTCCTTCATCCCTCAAACTGTAATTAATTTTGATTTTTGAAGTGGACTTTGTAAGAGGATCTTTATGCAAAAATTGTTAGGGGTTCTATTTGTAAAAGAACTCTAATGAATACCCAAAACCCTACCCAACTCCTTTATTTCCGTCAGCATTTCCTCTCCTCCTTCCCGTCTCTGTTCCGCTCACAAAAAAAAGGAAAAAAAAAGAAAGAGAGAAAATCACTCCTCCCCTCCTTCCCGAGCCTCCGACGGTTCCTTACTCTGCTCCCATCGGACCCGTCCTTCAGGCTTCACCCCGCTGACTCCTCTAACCCAATCAGGTAAATTTTTTTTACTAAATAATTTTAGGGTTTTTTTGGACAGAAATTTGGAGTTTTGATGTTTTGCAATGAAATCAAGATTTCTGATTTTGAATCTTAGCTGAATCTTTGTTGTTGAATAATTGAATTAGGGGTTGTGATGTTTTGGAATGAGTTGCTAATCGAATTTTGTTACTATCCCTGTTACGGTTGCCTCGGCGGAGAGAAGTTTTTTCAAATTGAAATTGATAAAAAGTTATCTTCGCACTACCATGTCACATGAACGATTGAATGGATTGGCAATGATATCAATTGAAAATGAATACTTGGAGAAACTTGAGTATGATGACTTAATTGAAGAATTCGCTTCAAAAAATTCAAGGCGAAGTATTTTTCTTTGAATTAACTTGTAGCACAAATGTAATCTCTTCTTATATGAATATTGATTTTGCATGAGAATATTATTAGTTTGAGCCCAATATAGAACGCTAAATTGTATTATATGTATTCATTTTTATCGTTATTATTCGTACCAAATTTTTAATATAAGGGGCAACCAAAATTGGATTGGGCTAGCAACCCAAAGCTCGGGGTCGGCCCTGTGCATGTGATTGATACTGTATTAATTCACATGCAACATGTATTTAAGAGTATAACTGTACTAGGGCAAACTGGCAACCTATCTAATTCATTCTATATACGTGGTGAACTGTAGGTGCGAGAGCAAGTTCTTTCTCGAGGACTTACTCTGATAATTGAACCTGGAAGATCACTCATTGCAAATACGTGCTGCTTTGTTAATCGAGTCACTGGAGTGAAGACAAATGGCACAAAAAATTTTATCGTGGTTGATGGCAGTATGGCTGAGCTCATAAGGCCAAGTCTTTATGACGCATATCAGGTATTTTGCATGATGTGTCTGAAGATTAATGCATTATGAAGATTAATATATTATGGTCATTATATTGGTTGCTGGTGCCGTCCTGCATATGATAAGTAAATGATATTCCATACACCTGGTTACTTCTAAAGGAAGAAAAAAGTTACCACGCTGGTTCAAAATTTATAATCTGTCATTAAGGGTGGAAATGAGTCAAATAATTAACAAATAGTTCGGCTATTATTCGTTCAAATATTCGGTTATATTCGATTGGATAGCTCATTTAACAGCAAACAAATAATTTTTACTATTCTGTTCATAAATGGAAAGAATTTAACAAAAGGTATATTAGATTAAATTGTTATTATTTATTTCATTTATTTTGCATTTCAGTTCAAAAAATGTAATTTATTATTCATTCCAAATTTTTACTACTAACACACTTATATAAATAGTAAAATATTTTTTTAGTTTTCCCCAGTGTTGTAAAACACGCTCTGGGCGGCCGCCTAGGCGCCCGCCTAGGCGGAGGCGGTGCCCAGAGCGTGTCGCTTAGCCCTGAGCGGCCACGTCTAGGCGCTGGGAGCGCCTAGGCGGCCGCCCAGGGATAAGCGGGCCGCTTAAGCGGCCCGCCCCACTTTTCCAATCTCAGATTTTGAGCTGGGCGCTCCCAAAAACCCGAACAAAAAAAAAAACCTAACCCAAAACCCAAAACCCAAACTCAAAAATAAAACCCTAATCTTCGATCTCACCTTCGTCTTTAACCAACTTCGGACTCGTCTTCGACTCGTCTTCGTCTCCAACCGAGCTCGTCTTCGTCTTCGACTCGTCTTCGTCTCCAACCGAGCTCGACTTCGTCTTCGACAGTTCGACTTTATCGTCTTCGACTCGACGTCGACGACTTCCGACCGAGTTCGTCTTCGATCTCACCTGCCGAGCTCGTCTTCGACTCGACGACTTCGGACCGAGCTCGCCTTCGACTCGACGACTTCCAACCGACCGAGCTCGTCTTCGTCTTCGACTCGTCTTCGTCTCCAACCGAGCTCGACTTCGTCTTCGACAGTTCGACTTTAGTCTTCAGCCGACAGTTCGCGTCGTAAAACCCTAATCCTCTTTATTTCGATTTCAATTTCCTTTTTTTTTATTCCGAGCTCGTCTTCAAGTTTTGGGTTCTCATTAATTTGATATTGTAGGCTTGTGTAACTGTGTTGATAATTTTTATTGGGTTCAAGTCTTAAAAAGGCAAAATCTGTGTTGAAACTGTTGATTGGTTCAGGTTTGATAGATTCTTATTACTTGTGAGGATAATAAGTTTAAAGAGAGATAGTAAGTTTAATCCGTTGATGTTTCAAGGAAATTAACTTAGTATATTTATATCATATTTAGTTTGATCGGCATTGCTCAAGGAAATTAACTGCTCCTAGCCTCCTATGACTGTCATATGCATTTATTACATGTTAACTTAGTATATTTATATCATATTTAGTTTAATCGTTTAAGTTTAGTTGTTTAATTGTTTAAGTTTAATTTTCCTATTTCAAATGAAAAAGTATCTGAGTGCGGTACAACAGAATATGCATCACCACGGTCCACAACAGACTTATGCTCCTTACATTTGTCTTTGTCATGTTCATTCTCTGCATTTGTTCAAAGCTTACAACTGTATATGCTATAATTGTGTATCTGTATTGAGTTGAGTGCTGAAACTATAATATTCATGCTCCCTACTTTTGGATTTGCAGCAAATAACGAATGAAGTTGCAGTTTTTGACCTACAAAATAGAACAATAATTAGTATGTATGCATCTTTGATTGACTATTATACTTTGGATAGCATATGTGTTGTGTTGGTATTTTTGTATTTATGCATTGTTGATTGAGTATATATATTTATCTTCAAGTATCACAATTAAAAAAAGAAAAACCGCCCAGAAGAAAAAAACCGCCAAGAAACCGCTTAGGCGCCCGCCTATGCGTCTAAGCGCTGGGCGCCAAGTCCGGCGCCCAGGAGCGCCCAGTGTTTAATGTAACATTGGTTTTCCCTGTCTGTTCACTGGTACACGCCATGTTCATCTTTTGAGGATTGCCACGTGTGCAATCATTTTGTTTTCTTACTTAATATTAGGAGAAGTTGGTTGTGTGTTGTGTGGCCGGTCGTGCATCTTAGGGACTACCCACTTATTTGGCTCCTCTCGTTGTAGGAAGAGGGTACCTGAGATACGAACAGCCACTATGGATCTACCTCCCTCGCTCAACGAATTCGATTTTGAATATCCAAAACTGGACCCAATTCAAATATCATAGTATTCAATTCAGTTCATTTCCCTACCAGTGAAGACCACCTGAAAACTTAAAACTATTTTGCACCATCTCATGTTTACCTCTGGAAATAATTGGAGATTTTTTTAATGCATTGTTTATGAGTTTCCTTCTCATCTAATGCAATGAAGTTCTATCAGTAACTTTGAAATGATGTAATTAGATTCAGTTACTTTAGCACAAGTGGCCTTCCTATGCCAAAATCGGAAATAAAAGAAGATTAGTTTTTTAACTATGCCGCAAGAAAATGGAGAGTAGGAGACACGTAAGGGGTTGGGACATGATACAGTACAGGCAACTTCTGAAGAGTGCACATAAAATAGCAATGGCATTGCAAGAAATGTTGTGCTTCAACCTGAATAATCAAGATTTATTCGTTGATTCATCTTTTCTTATCTCGATAATTAATTCTGCTTTTGTTTTCATTAAAATTACCATGACATCTGACCTTAAGATAGTTTTCTCTTTATGTCAATTTGCTAATGTTTTTGCCTCTATCGCAACTGGTTGTGCATGTTATTTATCTCAAGGCCTCTTAATTCTGGCAACTTGCTGACCTTTAGGTCCATGTTAAAATATTTGATATTTTATCTTAGTATCATCCAAATGCTCAACAATCATGAAACCTATGAATAAATAAACTTTCTAATTTGTTGGTGCAGCACATAGAGTTGGTTTCTCCACCCCAGAATGCTGTTATTTCTAAATTTGATGTGGTGGGACCTGTGTGTGAATCAGCAGATTTCTTAGGAAAAGAGAGAGAGCTTCCAACTCCACCTAAGGTTGATTCGTATTGACTTTCCTTCTCTCTGTCTTCTTATAAATTCGTTTATATTTGAAATTTGACCAGTTGATACACTTCGCAGGGAGCTGGTTTGGTTGTTCACGATGCTGGTGCTTACTGTATGAGTATGGCTTCAACGTACAACTTGAAAATGAGACCACCTGAATATTGGGTAAGTATTCTCCTTTTCACTTGGTACTAGGAAACTTGGCCCTAGTTCAGTAAATTGGGTCTCAGTGGATTGCTCTGTCAATAATTTAACTTTACGTTTACTTTTAGGTGGAGAATGGATCTATGAAGAAGATAAGACATGAGGAATCCTTTGAAGATTTCTTGAAGTTCTTTGAAGGCCTCTAATCTGCGATTAGAGATCTTTTTGTGCAATCAACTTTTGAAGAGTTGTTGAAGTTCTTTGAAGGTGTCTAATCTCAAATCAGAGGTCTTTCGTGTAATCAACTGCTCAAGTGTTTGTTTCGGGGATCCATTATGCATCATGTGTATGAAACTGTATGTTTCTTTCTCGTGACCAGAGTTCTATAGTGATTTTGAGATATTAGTCTCTTAAATCATTAGTATTTTGATAATAGTTCCTCGGTTAGTCTCCCAACTTACTTTTAACATATGCTGATATTAGTCGCTCTAGTCAGTCGGTTTTAAACTGGGCAGGAAATTTTTTCGTTTCCTTTTAACTTTTGCTTGAACTGAATAGTCATACCTCTTTTCTCCTCCCCTTTCACCTCCTCTTCCTCCTCTCTACGGTTGACCAATATCGTCAAC
>NC_033796.1:36450988-36452498 GCF_001876935.1 Asparagus officinalis | reverse complement strand
ACCCCAAAAAAAAAAAAATCCTTACCCAAACTAATCCACTGATTCTTATAATTGTTAAAGCACTACATTTGCTCTTTAAATTCTTGTTAGCGTGCATTTTCAAACTGCGCTACCTTTCAGTCTGATTCTTATATTGTAGAGATTCTCCCTTGTATGTTGCCAAGACATGTAATGTTGAGATCGTGTTCTTAAATTTAAGAATCAACTATACACATTATTTCTCTACCTCTCTTCTTACAAGAAATTTCATCATCGACCTATCGTTGATTTGTTCGTGCATGATGGGTGCAAAATGAAGAGGAAGCCTGCATCGTCCAATTGGATATATAGCTTCTTAATTATTTGCTATACTAGTGTGCTTCGCACGTGCTTCCCTTTTTTATTGCTACAGTAATACTATTTTTCAAATAATTTTTTAATGCTACAGTAATATTTTTTAGAAAAAGACTACAGTATTTCTACCAACTTTTATCCCTTTACACCTCAATGTTTGAAAGTGCGGATACTTTCTCCCAGTTACGAGTCATCTCACGTGGTAGCACTTGCACGATGATGCCCGCAGACTATATAAGCCTGAGACAGTGAACAATATTATTAGTGCAGTTTGCTAGTAAGATGCACATGTTAGATTAAGGCTTTTAAAACTGAAATTTCCGTTTTAAAATGGTTAAATAACTCGAGCACATGGAAACGTGAGTAAATTTTCATGCGTTACACCTATTTCATAGACTGGAGGGGGGCTGCTAACTAGATCACCAACATCATAATGTGTAAGAATTACGCCAAGTTATCAGTATTTTCAGATCCCTTGCTTACTTAGAAATGTCATTTTCCCGCAAAGTATTGAGATATCGCAATTGTAGAGAAACTTACCTAGCTTGTATATCCTCGTATTCCAACAGCTTACAGTCAATTTACCGTGAGAATGTCATGATTAAATGCGACGCTTGCAATTTTTATAAAAAAAAAAACACTAGCTACGATGGACACTTCATGGTAGTCTTCAATGCCACACCCATTTATTTGCTTTGCTGTTGTTTCGGTATGTCTTCGTTTCATGCAAAATTTTTCCGTCATAAGTCCGGACAAATTTTTAAAACCGACCCATTTGTGAACTTAATCCCAGAAAACAATCTCATTCAAACAAAATTGTAAAAACCGACCTGGTTTCAGCCTCAGCGCTGAAACCAGGTCGGTTTTTGAAAAAAAATATCTGAAACTTCACGGGAGTTGAACTCCCGTGAAGTTTAGTAGATCAGCTAAACTTCACGGGAGTTCAACTCCCGTGAAGTTTCATAGTTCAAAAAAATTTTGAACTATAAAACTTCACGGGAGTCGGTTTAAACTTCATCGGAGTTCAGCTTCCGTGAAGTTTCGGAAATGTTTTTTCAAAAACCGACCTGGTTTCAGCGCTAAGGCTGAAACCAGGTCGTTTTTTGCATTTTTTTTTGAATGGGGACGTTTTTGGGAATAAAAGTCTAAATGAGTCGGTTTTAAAAAATTGTGTTTA
>NC_033796.1:36408341-36450978 GCF_001876935.1 Asparagus officinalis | reverse complement strand
TGTTTAGTGATTCTTTTGGTTTACCTTAACATAATACTATACATCCAAATTTATTTAATGTTTTTGATATGTCTTAACCTTCGATTCCAGTTGGATAAGCTATATCTGCAAATAAAGAAAGGGTGTTGAACTGGATTAATCAGAGAAGCTGAACGGACATTTTAGTGAACTGTGATTTGCTTTTGCACTTGAGTTATGAATTTTCTTTATTAAGTCCCAGAGCTGTTTAAGTTGTCATTAGATTTTATGTGGGGTGCATTTTGCATAAGACTTAAGTTATGAATTTGCTTTTGCACTTAAGTTATAATTTGCTTTAATAAGTCTAGAAAATTATAATCAACTCCCTAAAGTTTTATAAAAAGCCTCCTAGAAAATATGCAATCAACCTCGGAAGTTCTGAAAACTATAAACAAGCCTCTAAATATTTACAAACAAAAACATTCAAAAATTTTATAGACCCGTGAAAGTTCTAAAAATTACAAATAACTTTTAGGGTGCTATTTGTCATTTCAAAACTTTCAAGGGGTTGGTTGTAAAAAATTTAGTAGATCACTTGTAGCTTTTGAATTTTTTAGGGGGGATGTTTGTGATGATCAAAACTAACCGGGTGTTATTTGTAATTCTTAAAAACTTTTAAGGTGTTATTTATAATTTTTTAAACTTGTAGGGGGTTATGTGGCAAAAAGGAGAGGGAAAAAAATCCAGTAAGCTACCACATCAACACTAGATAACGAAAAATCTCGAAAATAACCTAATTTGATAACAGAGAAAACATTAGGATTCTCTCTTGATGACTTTAAAATATTAAAAATCTAAATGAAATTTTGCTAATACAGTGAAGTTTTGCTTTAAATGAATCAAACCACTTTTGCCAACAGGCAGAGTTAGTATGATGTTATCACATAGCTAGAGGATATTATTTAATGACTTGGTGGATAGTTGTGAGTTCTATACTGTTTTCAAAATTATGAAAACTGTATAGTTCATCTCTTCACATCTACATGTATTTCCTTTTCTTTTTCCTAATTTTGTTCCTTATCTCTATGTTAGTGCTATATTAGGTCGAAATACTCAACTAGGAGTGCATATGGTTCGGATATGGCTCGGGTGTGATGCTTACCCTCTTCTTATCCGCTTATTAGTCATGGATATGAATACTAATATATCTTGATAAAAAAACTCATATCAAAATCCGCTAAAATCGGATACGAATATGGATATACATGCGGATTCAAAACGGATACAAGAAAATCGTATAATATGGGGGAAAACATGTACGTAGTTCCTATGATACCAGAGGGTTCATTAATGTATTCATTATATCTGAAAAGCTAAGATTATATATCTTGATCATCGAAATTAAAACAATTGCTATAGTATAATCAATATCTATTCGGAGATTTCGGATATGGGTTCAGATATTTCACTATATAATCATATCTATAACCGTATGCTATTGATTTATAGATTTTAGTTACCATATCCATACGAATACAGTTGCGGATATATCTATGGGTATGGATACGGTTTTGTACCCGTACTCACAACACTGTCCTATGACAATTTCTGCAGTTGGGACAAACCAAATCTAGAGTCATACTTCGATGTAGGTTGGTAGGTGTTCAAGATAAAAATGGTTACAATCTCATATAAGGTTACGGAAAAGCTCATAGAAAATAGTAAATACAAAATTGCTATTATCTGCATGTTATTTATGTTCATCTACTGTGAACGTGAATTGAAACTGATAGTCATTACAGAATGACCATTATCTGTTATTCTTCATCTATGGTGAAGCTGAAAAAGAATTAACAATTTTGACATCTACAATATAGTTGTTTTACATTAGAATACCGGTAAATATCGGAAAATACGACTTAATTAGTTGCTATTAAGATAAAAAAGAACACTAATTGTTGACATGGAAGCTCGATGCTTAAATGTCCATCTTTGGAAGCGTGATTTGGCTGTGTGGTATTAATCCGTCATCTTATGTTTGTGTTTTTTTACACATGTTTGCATGAGCATGTATATTTTCTTAAAAATAAATCTATACCTTTCTGTAAGTTTTCTAGCAAGCCCCTCTTTGACCGGGCATTTCTACAAGTTGATTCTACACCCTACACCCAATTCTGGGGGCATTTTCTGTTGGATTTACTCTAATAAATCTATTTGTGGGCACATATGATTAATCAATGTGTATTGCTATCTTTCAGGATAACCCACTAAAGTGATCAATTAAGTTTGGTTAATAGGTATTTAAATATAATCATGGGGTTATATGTGCAGATACCAGGTTGTAATTGTGATTTATTGAGGGACTAAATTACAAAATTACAACATCTATAAATAAGGGGTTATGGTCCCTAACCTAGGGTTACATTCTCTAATTCTCTACACCCCCATCTAGCTAGAGAAATTCGGATTTAGAGAAACCCTAAGGTTAGAAGATCCAAAACCCATCTCAAGGTTCATCCATGGACTCAGGTATAAGCTTCCGCTCTCTTGATTATTGTTAATCTCTTTGAATTAATCATGACTATATGGTTTTAGATCTCAAGTTTTGGTTTAGATCTAACATTTTCTGCCACATCTCATGATACGGGATGACCTATAGGACAAATGGTGTGCTTTTATGCGGCGGAGCTATATAGTACCCGGTGGAGTCACTGAACATCATTGGATTTCCTAGTTCATAGGTACTTTCATTTATTTTTACTTATATTTACTATTTAGTAAGCTTAGGACATTACTATGGGCTCGATAAGCTTCTAAAATTATCAACATAGAATAAATACAACTATGATAAATCATACATGGACACCAATAATGAGACAAAATTCTAGCTCCACCACCGTTAAGAATTATAAGAGCGAAGGACAGTTGCTAGAGATTTACAACGAGAAGCTCTAACGGAAGCCAAGATGTAACTGCTCGATCGTAACCGGAAGCAACGGAGTCTCGATCTGCAGTCACAAACACACGTTAGAGGGGCCGGACTTGGTTTCAATCAGAAATAACACTTAAAACAGTACTTTTTGAGTGTAAAATCTCCAGTAAGTATGAAGTCTTTAAATAAAGGAGTGGTCTTTGACTGTGAGACTCTCCGTGTAAAAGTCAACCGTTATTTCTACCAAGATGGGTGGGTGATTTAACGCGGAGATGAAAAGGTGTGAAACATCGCGCTCAATATCGGGGATCAGATAAAATCGGCTGTCATTATTCCGGGTTAAACTTCGGAGAGAAAATTCGTTTCTTTATTTGGGATGATATATATGGTTTCGGGTCTCTATGCAAAGCTACTCCTATCTTCAAATGTGATTCTCTTACGTCTCTTTTAACTGCTGTAGCTTCACGCCTCTAATGCTTTTGCACTCATCAGTTTGGTTCTCCTTAAAATGTCACTTATAGCGCGTTAATATGTTCTTGAGTTGATTGATTACATGGACAGTTCAAGCCATCTTGTTATTGAGCTTTTGGTTAAAAGGAGAGCAAATAATAAATACGATAGAATCTTTTCCCCGACTTAACTCATAGGTGTTGAAGACTGATTCAAAGTTGACTTTGTCTTTAGTTGTTATTTTGTTAGTGGAGTAGTGGCTAATAAATCTGAAATTAGTTTAGATTTTTATGGTGATTAAGTTGTTTTGTAAGCCTATATAAAAGCATTTTCAGTTGATGAATAATATAGCAAAAATTATCTCCTCATCTACTCTCTAATTTCCAACATGGTATCAGAGCCGTGATCCCAAGTTTAATCCCAAGCTCCTTGCATCGATGTGCAACGTCCTGAGCTGCAAGCATGGCAGCATAAGGAAATGATTCATCCCAGCGATCTGTTGGGGATTCGAAACAATCAATCGAACGATTGCCCTTCCGGACCTTGTGTTGAAAGTAGGAAAATAGGAATAAAACCACAAATAAAGATCTAACTTGCAAAAAACAGTAAGGGAGATGAACACACAGATTTAACGAGGTTCGGCAACGTGTCTACGTCCTCGGGAGCCACACCACACAATCTTTTTATTAATTGAAGAAGAAAAATACAAGCTCTCAAACAAGGGGTTAATCTCTCTGAGATTCTCTCTCTCTTTGCAGTCAAAAAGCTCTCTTTTTGATGTAGTACAAACCCTAAAATCGTTTGGGGGTATTAATAGAATCCTGGTTGAAACAAAATCCCAAGCGGAACAGGAAACTGCCAAAACTACGTCCGGTCGACCGGCCCGATCGACCGATCAGATTCCAGAAACATTGTCGGTCGACCGGCCCGGTCGACCGATGCAAAACCCGAGAGCAGTTTCTCCTACAGGGTTTTGGCGGTCGACCGGGCCGGTCCAATTTCCTGCAGTGCACGCGGTCGACCGGATCTGCCACTGCGGTCGACCGCATAGTCTTCTGACTGTTTTCTTCGTCTTTTTCGATTACAGCTTCGGGTCTACACACTTAGACTAACAATCTCCCACTTGGAGACCAAAGCGCCATCAATGAGCTCACCTGAACTCTCCCCTTCTTCGCATGTATCTTTTCCTCCGAAAAAGTTCTTCCTTCAATCAACAAAATCCCGGCGATCTCGCCGATCCTCGTAGTGTGGCTCCGCCTTCGTCTTCTACTCGTGAAGGCCAACTGAAGTTGCGCACAACTCCAGTTTCTCAATGGTGACTGCCTTCGTCAACATGTCCGCCGGATTTTGACTCCCCAAAATCTTCATTAAATGCAACTTTCCGTCCTCGATCAGCGAGCGTATAAAATGGTATTTAACGTCGATGTGCTTCGTTCTGGCATGATATACTGGATTCTTGGCAAGATGTATAGCGCTCTGGCTATCACAATAAAGAACTCCTCTCCCTTGCTTCAGATCCAACTCTTCCAAGCACCCGTTCAACCAGATCATCTCCTTACTTGCTTTAGTCACCGCGACATACTCAGCCTCGGTTGTAGACAAAGTCACAATCTTCTGCAGACATGAGACCCAGCTCACTGCTGTCGACGCTAAGGTATAAACATACCCCGTGGTGCTTCGCCTCGTATCATGATCACCGGCGAAGTCCGCATCCACGTATCCCTGCAGCACCAACTCCTTCCTCCTGAAACAGTTGTCCCCCTCAAGTACCGCATTATCCACTTCACGGCCTCCCAATGCTGCTTTTCTGGATTGCTTGTAAATCTGCTCACAACTCCCACTGCATGGGCGATGTCCGGTCTCGTGCAAACCATCGCGTACATGAGACTCCCAATGGCCGAAGAATATGGCACCCTGCTCATATGCTCTCTATCTGCATCTGTCTTAGGCGATTGCTCCTCAGATAACTTGAACTGACTTCCAAGGGGTGTGCTAACAACTTTAGCATTCTGCATGTTGAACCTCTGAAGTACCTTCTCAATGTATTCAGCTTGGCTCAAACTCAATGTCCCTTCAGCTTCATCCCTACTGATTCGCATCCCTAGAATCTGCTTCGCTGCACCCAGATCCTTCATTGCAAATTCCTTTGCTAGCTGCCTCTTCAAACTGTTTATCTCTTCTAAACACGGTCCTGCTACCAACATGTCATCAACATATAATAACAAAATAATGAAGCTGGACTCGAACCTTTTGAAATAACAGCAATGATCCGAATTGCATCTTCTGTAGCCATTGTTCTGCATGAAGTTATCAAACTTCTTATACCACTGTCTCGGAGCCTGTTTCAAACCATATAAGCTCTTCTTGAGCTTGCACACCATCTCTTCCTTTCCTTCTTCAATGAAGCCAACAGGCTGCTTCATGTAGATTTCTTCATCCAAGTCACCATGAAGAAAGACAGTCTTCACATCTAACTGCTCAAGGAAGAGGTCTTCTGCAGCTACCAAACTCAACACCACTCTGATGGTTGTGAGTTTCACAACAGGGGAAAATATCTCCGTGTAGTCAACTCCTTCCCGCTGTTGAAACCCTTTCACTACTAATCTGGCCTTGAATCTCTTGCTTCCATCACTCTCCTGCTTGACCCGGTAGACCCATTTGTTGTGCAAGGCTTTCTTCTGCGCAGGTAGCTGGGCTAACTCCCATGTCTCATTAGTGAGTAGAGAATCCATCTCCTCCTGCATCGCATGCTCCCACTGCTGAGATTCACTCACTCGCACTGCCTCTTCATAACACTCCGGCTCTCCGCTATCTGTTAAGAGTAGATAATCAAGTGACGAGAGGTATTTGGGATTTGGTTTGGGTACCCTAGATGACCTCCTAGGCTCCACGCCCTGGGTAGTAGCTTCTGCACCTGTAGTCTCCTCCGT
This sequence comes from Asparagus officinalis, assembly GCF_001876935.1. Classification (NCBI taxonomy): domain Eukaryota; kingdom Viridiplantae; phylum Streptophyta; class Magnoliopsida; order Asparagales; family Asparagaceae; genus Asparagus; species Asparagus officinalis. Next base: position 36,444,708 of record NC_033796.1, on the reverse strand, counting down.
TCTACGGTCAGAACTGACATCGTCGCCCCCATCTGGAAGTTCCTCCAAATCCATGTACTCGGATCCACCTGTATCCGTAGTGCTGCTCCCACTGCTTTGGCTATCCTTGGCATTATCCCTGTTCTTGTACATCACCTCCTCATTGAATATCACATCCCGGCTCCTGATGATCTTCCTGTTCTTCTCATCCCAAAGGCGATACCCAAACTCATCAATGCTGTATCCAATAAATGTGCACTTCTGTGACTTAGCTTCTAGCTTGTCTCTGACATGGTCACTGATATGAACATAAGCCACACAACCAAATACCCACAAGTGTGAGAGATTTATCTTCTTTCCACTCCAAACCTCCTCTGGAATCCCAAAGTCTAATGGAACTGATGGCCCGTGATTAATAAGGTATGCTACCGTATGCACCGCATCCGCCCAAAATGTCTTAGGCAGACCTGTATGTAATCGCATGCTCCGCGCACGCTCTGTCAAGGTCATGTTCATCCTCTCTGCAATGTCGTTCTGCTGCGGCGTCCCTGGAGTAGTCCTCTCTAATCGAATCACATTCGTTGCACAGAACCTCTTGAACTGCTCCAGCTCGTATTCTCCATCATTATCTGATCTCAAGCACTTCACCTTCAAATCTGTCTCGTTCTCGACCATGGCCTTCCACTTCTTGAAGATCTCGAACACCTCTGACTTGTTCTTCATGAAGTAAACCCACACCTTCCTCGAGTGATCGTCGATAAAGGTGACGTAGTATCTCGAACCGCCAAAAGAAGACACACTGGCTGGACCCCATACATCTGTATGAATCAACTCTAGCTTCTGAGCCTTAGGTGGCCTTCCACCCATCTGGAAACTAACTCTCTTCTGCTTCCCAAAGATGCAGTCTTCAAAAACCCCGACTTCCACGGTGTCAATTCCGGTTAGCTTTCCTTGTGAATGTAGAATTTTCATCCCCTTCTCGCTCATGTGCCCCAGCCTATTGTGCCACAGATCTGTACTCTCCTTGCCAGCTGCAATTGCGAGGGTATCACTCGCATGTGAAATGAGGTAGAGAGTTCTTGTTTTATTGCCTCGGGCAACAACCATCGTACCGTTGGAGATTCTCCACGAATCCCCGGTGAATGTCGAAACGTAGCCTTCTGCTCCAAGCTGTCCCACCGAAACAAGATTCCTCTTCAGCTTCGGCACGTGTCTCACGTTCTTCAAATTCCACTTAGAGCCCTTTATCTGTATCTGAACGTCGCCCTTTCTAATAATATTGCAAGGTTCATTATCCCCCAAATATACTTTACCAAAGTCCCCTGCTACATAGTTCTGAAGTAGTTTCCTGTTAGCAGTGGCGTGAAAAGAAGCTCCTGAGTCGATGACCCAAGAATCAGAATCGCTATCCATAGCAAGGATCAAGGCATCCTGCACGATATGAGCCTCCTGCTCACCCGCATCCTTCTTTGGTGCTTTACAGACCGAAGACATATGGCCCTCCTAGCCGTAGTTCCAACACTTTCTTTTGATAGACCTAACCTTCGAGTTTGGCCTCTTCTTCACTGATTTCGACCGATTCCTGTTCTGGTTCCCTTTCTTCTGGCTTCTGCCTCTCTGCTCGAAACTTAGGGCTGAACCTGAACCTTCTGATTCGGACAATTTCCTTCTAACCTCCTCGGATAGAATCATGCTAACAACCTCATTCAGCTTCAACTTCTCCTTCCCCGCCGAATTGCTGATTGCCGTCACACAACCTGCCCAACTATCCGGCAACTGCGATAGTAGTAGAAGGGCCTGCACTTCGTCATCGAACGTGATGTCCACGGAGATAAGTTGATCAACAATCGTGTTGAACTCGCTGAGGTGCATCGTGAAGGACCGTCCTTCTGCCATCTTGAGGTTGAAAAGAGTTTTGACTAGATGCACCTTGTTTGCTGCCGACGGTTGCTCGTACATCTTCGCGAGCGCTTCCATAAGCCCCACCGTCGTCTTCTCCTTCAGAATATTGTGGGCTACTGATTTGGCGAGCGACAACCGGATTTGCCCTAGAGCCTTCCTATCCAGTACCTCCTAATCACCATCTGACTCCTCTTTCTTCTTTCCCTTTTCCTTGCCCAACAGCGGGCGATACAAGTCCTTCTGGTACAGATAGTCCTCCATCTGTGACTTCCAGTAGGCGAAATCCGATCCATCGAACTTCTCAATCTTTGATTTGCTTTCCTCTGCCATGGCTTTCACACAAATTGCTGAACGAAGCTCTAATACCAGTTGTTGGGGATTCGAAACAATCAATCGAACCCTTGCCCTTCCGGACCTTGTGTTGAAAGTAGGAAAGTAGGAATAAAACCACAAATAAAGATCTAACTTGCAAAAAATAGTAAGGGAGATGAACACACAGATTTAACGAGGTTCGGCAACGTGCCTACGTCCTCAGGAGCCACACCACACAATCTTTTTATTAATTGAAGAAGAAAATACAAGCTCTCAAACAAGGGGTTAATCTTTCTGAGATTCTCTCTCTTTTTTCAGTCAAAATGCTCTCTTTTTGATGTCTCTTTAAACCCTAAAAACGTTTGGGGTATATATAGAATCCTGAAACAAAACAGATTCCCAAACAGTTTAGAAAACTGTCTGGACGATTCGCGGGCGACCGCCGTGCCAAGGCCGGTCGACCGGCCAGAGAAAAATCTGTTTACAGGGTCCTGTGCACATTTGCGGTCGACCGCAGCGGCCACGCCGGTCGACCGGCCAGAGCGACAGAAACTTCTCAGTTTCTTGCAGTGCACGGGTCGACCGGATCTGGCACTGTGGTCGACCGCACAGTCTTCTGACTGTTTTCTTCGTCTTTTTCGATTGCAGCTTCGGGTCTACACACTTAGACTAACACTATCCATTCCGCCAGCACTGGGTATCGACCAACACTTTGAAGATTCAATTCTTTTAATATTGCTTCATGCGCCTTTTGCTCCCTTAGAAGCAAAGGAATGTGCCAAATATTTGTTGCATCATGAAGAGTAATGATATTTGCAGCCGGAACATGGCAAAATCTCGAGAGTTTTTCTTTTACGTTTTCTTCCAGTGCCGATGAACTGCAGCAAGCCAGAATATTATGAGTTGTTGTCTCTGATTTTTCACTTGGTTTGTGAGGATTAAAAAAAAGGAGTGATCATTTTTTTTGGCATCCAACAATTCTTCGCTTCCATACCCCATCCTCAATGGAGACAATTATCAATCTTGGGCTATCAAGATGAAATCCTATTTGAAAGCTTTGAGTTTATGGGAAGTTGTTGAGAGTGACTATGAGCCAACCCCTCTTCCACAAAATCCAACCCTAAAACAAATCAAGAAGCACGACGAAGAAAAAGCAAAGAAGCCAAAAGCCCTCTCTTGTATTCATTCGGCCATGTCGGACGGAATCTTCACAAGTATAATGACTTGTGAATCACCTAAGGAAGCGTGGGAGATGCTAAAGTAAGAGTTCGAGGGCAACGATCAAACAAAATTGATGCAAGTTCTTAATCTCAAAAGGTAATTTGAGATGCAAAAAATAAAGAAATGTGAGACCATCAAAGTGTATGTCGGTAAGCTTATGACTATTGTCAATCAAATTAGATTGCTTGGTGAAACTTTTTCAAATGAAAGAGTGGTTGATTAGATTTTAGTGACTGTTCCCGAAAGGTATGAGTCCAAAATTTCCTCACTTGAAGATTCTAAAGATCTATCCAAAATAACTCTAGTGGATTTAGTCAATGCCCTCAGTGCCGTAGACCAAAGGAGAGCAATGAGGAATGAAGAAAATGGTGAAAAAAATTGAAGAAGCCTTATTAGCCAAGACTTCATCTTCAAAAGGGAAAGGCAAAGGCGTCCAATGCAACCATTGTAAGAAACTTGGCCATGAGGAATAGGATTGTTAGCATAAAGGAAAACCTCAATGTCACAAATGCAAGAGATTCGGTCATATCCAAAAATATTGTCGATATAATGGTGAAGAACAAGCAAACATGACACAAGCAGTTGAAGAAGAAATTTTATTCTAGGAATCATGGTGAGATGTGCGCCATGGAGAGATTGAGACAAGTGCTTGTGGAGAGAAGTGCTCCTTTAAGAGAATGTTGGTGATTATGTGCATCAACAAGATTAAGATAAGAAGTGCATCACAAAGTGAAGAGAAGTGCTTTACAAGATTATGGAGAGAAGTGCTCTATGAAGATTCAAAAGGAATGACAATAAACTTTGAATCAAGGGGGAGTGTTGAAGACTGATTCAAAGTTGACTTTATCTTTAGTTGTTATTTTGTTAGTGGAGTAGTGGCTAATAAATCTGAATTTAGTTTAGATTTTTATGGTGATTAAGTTGTTTTGTAAGCCTATATAAAGGCATTTTCAGTTGATGAATAATATAGCAAAAATTATCTCCTCATCTACTCTCTAATTTCCAACAATAGGGACTATCATCAATGTATTAATGACGCTAGTGGTACTGTTATTCGATCAACTGTTAAATTCTGTTGCTATTGTGCAAGATGAGGATATATGTTTCATAATACCCTACCAAAACTTTAGCCTAAGGTAAAGTCAATTACGGCATTGGTTGATAATTTTCAGTAATTTTCCGTTACATTCTCCGAGAGAGATCCAAGGTTGTGAGTAGGGGTGTCAAACGGTTCGGATTTATCCGAACCGATCCGCATCTGTATCCTAACGAATGCAGATATGGTAAGCTATTTTTAAAACCGGTCGGATACGGTTTTAAAAACGGATCCGGTTTCGGATAAGGATTCAGATACGGATATAAGGATTGCGGATACGGATATCCGCAATTTAATAAACATAAGAATTCGGGTTGTATCCAAAGTTACAAACCCGTTACCGTTAACCCAAAACCCAACTACAAAACTAACAAACTTACAAAATCCTAGCCTCCACTGATTCAACTCTAGCCTCCCACTCAATTTTCACAACTGACAGCCCTGACTCCCGAGTTCCCCAGCGTCGTCGTCGTTGTCGCCCTAATTCGCCTAATAAAGTTGCAAACCCACCGGCGTCGACGTTCGTCCCGACTCGCGAGTTCGCCTAATAAAGTTGCAAACCCGCCGCCCGCATTGTCGCGGCCAGTTCGTCCCCGCCCGCCTCGTCTTCAGCCAGGCCGCGTCGTCGAGAGATGTTGTTTTTGCTACACTGGATTTGTTAGATTGTTGAGTTCAAATTAAATAATGATCGAGTTGCGAATTTGCTATGAAAGCCAACAATGCTTATTTGGGTTATGTCTTTAAATTTCAAATTTTAGAACTATGTTAATGTTACTGGAGGCCATAACTTTACATTATCAATATATTTTTTGCTATTTTTGTAAAGAGCTTGCAACACTTGTCCTTAATAATTTGCTTGATTCATTGTGTTGCGTGTTGTGATTCTTGGCCTCTTATGTAGTTTTTGGTTCACTGCAGTCTATCATCTTTGTTGCTTGGTAACACATTTGATATTGTTGTTTAGAACTAATTCATATCCGATTCACATCCATTTGTCGAATATCCTTTTCATATCCGTGATCACATCCGATCCGATTCTCATATATCCGAACAGTATCCGTTTCCGATAAGAGCGGATATGGTTAAGGTTTTTTCTTACCGAAAATAAACCGTATCTATATCCGTATCCGTTTATAGAAAATGGATATGGATAATCGTATCCGCTCCGTTAACACCCCTAGCTGTGAATCATATTATCTCCATGACGCTGAGGTGGTAAATGGAGTAGGAGTAGCTCAGAATGTAAGTCTGTATACGATGGTGACAGTCTCACATTTGCTGCCTCAATGCCTTTTCTTAATGCTCCCTTATCCACATTAGCATCAGTACTTGTCACAAGATGAGATCTTTTCCAACTCTCACGTTCGTTCACTACTTTGAGCCTAATCTTCTTTTGAGAAAAAACTTTGAGCTTAATTTTGATTGATGGATTATAACGGTGCTTGTTATAGTCCTTGTTTGGGTGACCTTTAGTAGAGAAAAGATTCTATAACATGCTAAAAACCTATAATATATGCATTATTGGATTTCAGGCATAACATGTTGCAGGTGTGCTTCCACATCTCGTACTTTCCCCTTCGGGTTTTTATATTTTCAGTCTTTTTAAACGGAAATAGCTTCATGAAAAATTTTGGACTTTTTAAAAATTAACCTTAACTTTGGACAACTATCAAATAACCCCCCATAAATTTGAAAATACCATAAAACCTCCCCTAGGTCTAGGGGTTATCAGAAAACCCTCTTTTCAATCCCCTAGGTCCAGGGGTTATCAGAAAACCCTCTTTTTAACTTTGAGATTTTATCAGAAAACCTCCTTATAAATGACGCTTTTAGGGAGGTTTCGAACAAATGTCAAAGTTAAAAAGGGGTTTTCGAATACAATCTTAAAGTTAGAGGAGGTTTTCTTGTAATCCTTAAACGTAGGGGGGTTTCTCATATTTTGAAAGTTATGCCGTGCTTATTGGAAGTTAAGAGGGGTTTCTGATATTCAGCCAAAATTTGTCTTGCATGTTTATCCTACTTTCATGAATAGCTCTACTCTCAGCTGCTTCACTGTTTCTTAAGATAAGGGTTTGTTCAACTGTTAGAAAGTAATCAAGGCATCAGCCATATTCTAATTCATTTGTAAGCTGAAAAGGCCATGAACGTTTTGTCGTCTTCGCTCAATCTCATCACGTTCCGTGCTCTATTCTCTTCTAAGGGGCTGTTTGTTTGCTAAAAAAATGAGAACCCCCTAACCCCACGTTAGATTTTAAGAAATCCTCCCTACCATGTAGGTTTTTGGTTTCAACCGATTTCTAAATCACATGTTTGTTTCGTTTTGTGATTTAAAAAAATGAGGGTGCCACCTAGGATGTCATGTTAGATTTTGAGAAAAGTGTTTTCACACCAAAACATCCGAAAATACTTGAAAATGTCACTTCAATGAATTTTTAATTACTAAAAGCACTGTTGAAACAGTGTCTGTGAATAAAACAGATTATTTAATTACTGAAAATACTATTACTATTGTGGCTGATTTTCATTTCCTTTTTTTTTATGTTCAAACAAACACAAGAAAGAAATGAAAATCGAAACACTGTTACTATTGCGGCTGATTTTGTTTCTTATGTGACGTGACAGTGACGTGACAGTGATTTCATTGCGAAATAAATAAAAAAATACAAGAAATGTCTTGAAATCTCTTGAAATAAGTTGAAATGTGAGTTTTCCATTTCCGAATTTTTGTTGGAAAACAACCATACACCCCCCTAAGAATAATATCGATGTGGGCCCTGTATTAGTATACCAAAACAGTAACCCAACACCAAAGTCACTGTTTGAGAACATGGGCCTAAATGAAGGGGAAAGAGACCCGAAACTATTCGATATGATTAGTCGTCTCCACCAGCTCAAGCACTCAATTCGTCATGCACATTTTGTCTACAATTTGAGCCCAAATTGTGTGGTCGCGCTAAGAAAAACTGAAAAGGAACATAGACACGTCATATGCGCTTTTAATTGAAAAATAGGACAATTCTTGTAAATAGAACACACGATGTCACTTGATAAATTATAGGAGAAAGTTAGCCAATTCCTTTTAATTGATCTATTCAGGCTTTCTATGAAATTATTATGTAAAAAATAGTGGAAATTGCACTGTCCAATATAACGAGTAGACCGTTTTTTTTAACAGCGCATTTGGTACACAAGGAAACCGAACCTAGACCCTTCACGAGGGAGCAACACAGTTTTGCCATGACCCCCAAGTAGACAGTTGTTTATTTAAGTGAAAGTTGGACATCAATGCATTCCGGGAGGATCAGTGGCGTAGTCATGATTATTTTTTGCCCTGGTGGAAAAATAAAGATGATCTACGAGTATGTCGTGAGGGAGAGGATGGAGGCGCAGGAGAGGGAGGAGGGTTGTGGATTGTTGAGATGGAGGTCCTGGAAGAGGAGGTTGGATCTGTGGTAGAGGGAGGTGAAGTGGCGGGAGAGGAGGGGAAGCGAGGGGAGGAGGGAGTGGGAGAGGCGGAGTTTCTTGCACAAACAAGCTTCGGCTACGGCCATATGATGAAAAAAAAATATTACCATCTGCTACAAATATTCGATATTTATAATTGAGTAATTGACTCTGGACTGTTATTTAAGAGTGAAAAGGATCCTATACATAATTTGAGATTGGATCAAGAAAAATTGAGATTCAACTCCAAATCATGGCTTGGCAAAGAGGGGGGATGGGGTGGAGCCATGAAGTATAGATTTGGAAATCCCTCCAACTTTTAAAACGTGAGCCAATTTCACAGACCACCAACCAATTTCTCCAATATACAAACTACAAAATGACAAAAATATCCCCAGCCCTCCAATTTCCCTCTCCCTCCCCTCTCAAGATTCAAGAGTGCAGAGAGAAAGAACCCTGATGCGCATAATAACCTCCGTGATGACCATGAGGCCACTGAGCCTCTCGTTCGATGAGCCATCTAACACGGAGAAACTCATCGACGGAGCACGGGAGCTTCAGCGGCCCCGAAGAAGGGTAGCCATAGACCTCCCTTGACGCCTCGAGCAAATTCAGGAAGAGAGGGTGATGAAGGTAGCTGATGGGTATTGTGAACCTCTTGAATATCCCGTCATCTTCGAGCCCGACCCGAACCGTTAAGCATCCTTTCTTTACTTTCCCTCTCTTCTCCTCTGCCATTTATATGAATACTCTCTCTCTCTCTCTCTCTCTCTCTCTCTCTCTCTCTCTCTCTCTGTTTTTTGCTCTGTTTTCGATAGAGGAGGAGCCTTGGCTGTGAGGGGAAGCGGAGAGAGCATTTTATAGAAGGAAAAGGATGACGGAGAGAGGGTAAGGGAATCTTTGTATGATGGGTTTTTTATTTTTATTTTTATTTTCCTATCTATTTTTTCTTTTTGGGATTTTGCATGCGTGACCTATTGAAGGTGTAATTTGTTTTGGTTTTTAATGATATAACGGGGGGTAATGTGGCAGATATAAAAATGATGGATGCGTGATATTTTTTGGCCTCCGTGTAATTCCGAAGATGGGTGGACATGTCCGTACGTAGTATTCCGTATTGTGAACGAAGGTAAAGGATTATTATTACCGCATAGAACACCACTAGTTTGTGGTCCGTGCAATGCACGGTTTTTTTTTTTGCTACAGTAATCCCGCTTTTTTTAATATGCATGATTTGAATTTTTGGAAGTACTGCAGTATCCCGTTCTGCTGCAGTCTTTTTAAATGTTACAGTATACCCGTGTGCTACATTAACATTTTTAATTAATTATTAGCTACAGTAAGCATGCTACAGTAAATGCTACTGTAGCATTTACTGTAGCATGAACAGTGACTTTCTGATCCTCCTATTTGTATAAAGGAATAGATGACCCAATATGTATAAAAATCATCACAATTTAATTTAAATTTCACATAACCTCCTTGAACTCTATGGAGTTTCCCCACAAACTCAACTTTATTTATCTCGTATAACTCTCTTAACTTTAGGTGTCTCCAAAATCCCCTTGAACTTCGAATTTTTCATAAGTGGACCCCTACATGTGTTATTTGCAAATAAATAAAACTTTTTTGGGAGGGAAAAAAAATCCAAAATCTAGGGAATGGAGTGCGTTGCCTAAAAGGACAAATGAAAAAAAATTAGAATTTTTTTCTTTCAGTTACATTTTCGTTATTTGTGAATTACATGTAGTAAGATCCTATGAGAAAATGATGAAATTCAAGGGGGTTATGAGAGACTCCCCAGAGTTCAGAGGTTTATATAAGGTAAATAAAGTTCAAAATGTTTACATGAACCCCCCACCTCAGCTCTAAAGTTCAGAAGAGTTATGTGAAGTTAACCCAAATTTTAATCGAACAAATAGATTAAAGGTCCAGATCACCAGTCACCACTTTAATTAGGATGGTTTGCTGCAAAAATATATGTGAATAAACTATGGAGAAGGTAAATAGGCTAAGATATATAATATGTGATATACATGAATAATCTGCTTTCTACATTTTTCTAATGTAATATACTTATTTAATATCCATTTAATTAAGATGTGGATTTGAATATCATAATGAAAAAACTTTTTTGAGTTATTATAAATGATAAATAAAGTACGTTAAGTGCTACAATGGTACGTTGAAACAAAATAATATTGATGTCAAAGATACAATATAGTTATGTTTAGTTAATATCTAATTAATATTTTGACTAATATCTGACCCTGGTTAGGATTGAATTTTATATTTCTCACATATGATCATTGAGTTATGATATCAAATGTATACATGTATCAGCTTGGAAACGATGATTATGAATATGAACACGATTATCCCTTTGGCATCAGCTTCAAGTACACCACTACCGACCAATCTATTTGAAAAATATTCTCCCTCTCTAGATTTCTCAAGAAAATTCTTCATCTTTCGTACCCTCAGTAAGTACTTGGCATCAGGTTCAGAATGTGTCTACTACAACCAATTTATCTATGAGTCAATACACTGAGTCCAAACGTGGAATCTACACTTTTCACCCAAAAATAAATAAATAAATAAATAAAAAGTAATTCATGACATGGAATTACTCAGTGGCATATTCCTACGTACCAATTGCTCCACCAATTTTGGTCCCAAATTAAAATCATTAACGAGGGGAAATTTTGGTTAGGCTAAACATTGCGAAAATGAGGTAAACATCCTTCATGATTACTCATTAACCGGCCGCTTTAGGCTCAATCGTTAGTGGGCTCAACTAAAGTTGACTGAAACCGCAACCATCAAATTTGCCCTCACAAAAAGTTGCGCAACTCATCGGAAGTGAGATCTCGACTTTCAGCGGTCCTAAGCAAATGATTTGATTCGATCCAATGGGAGACCATCAATCAAGCCGGCCTGAATCTTTGGGGTATGTCCTTTATTTTGTGGACCATTAGAAGTTTGGAAGTGACTTTCCCCTGGGAAAGAGACTCCGCGAAATTGATCTTCTACCTATGGTTGTAGCTTTACTTTATATGGTGTTATTCTTTGGAACATTGGTATTGAAATTTTATTTTAAGATGTTATTCACTGAGACGGTGAGATTGGGACACTTACCCTCACTTTCTCAAGATTATCTCACTTATATACAAACTTTTTGTTCTAACCTCCAAAAATTACCACATTCGTAACTTTCAGACAATCATGAGGAAAGTGGAATAATTTTAAAATATTAATTTATTAAATATCTAATATATGTTAATTTTATTATAATCTATAATATATCTTAAATATGCTATACTATAAAATTCTAGTATAAGCGTAAGATAGTAAGATAGTAATCTAATATAATACTATTATATATTAGTTAATAATATTTCATATATTAAAATATTGGTATTATATTATTATAATATTACTTTATATTATTTCATATTTTATTTGTTATAATTAAAATATTATTATAGTATTTTATGATTATTTATAATATTATATATAAATTTATTATAATATAATATATTAACTAATACTATTTTTAATTAATAACATTGAACTTATTAATAGTATAGAGAGTAAATGGTTATTAATAAAAATCATATTTTTAATAAGAACATGTCATCAATTACCCCACTTATATAATAATTATCATAAAATAATATATTATATTTTAATAATAATATAATATTTCAAATAATGTTCTATAAAATAAAATAAAATATTATAATATAATGTAATAATATATTAATTATATTATAATATAATTTAATATGATCATATATTCTTTTATATAGAATATTTTAATTTATATAGTAAAATTTACTATTTTCTATTGCACTTAATTATATTAATTAATAGTCTTAAATATATTATCAATATTGTGGTAGTTATAATATTAAATAATATATAATTTCTACAATAGAAATGGTAATAATCTACTATCATACTTTATTATAATCTACTTAAATATTATATTATTAAAATATTATGCTAAATATATTGTCCGTATATTAAATTAATTATTATATAATATATCATATTATTATAATATAATACAATATATTAATTAACAACATTAACCATATTTATAATAAATTAGTATGAAGAAAAATAATGTATTATATTATAATAACATACTAAATAATATACTAAACTAATTAGATAAATTAATTTAGGCTTAATTGATAAATAAATATTATATTTTAACAAAGTATCACATTAGCAATTATCTCATATAAATTATCAAATCAAAATTTTAAATTGTCCCATTATCAAGACTTGTCCCATTTTTTTTTAACTCGCTCAAAATATCCCAAAGGGATATTGTTCCATTGAAATAATTATTCCATTTACCCCCAATTTATCCCAACCAATAACTCCCCCCTCCCCCCCACCCCAAAAAAACACAATTTGCTTGAATCGTATATAGTGTTCTGATGTGAAACTTGCTTCCAATGATACCCCCTTAGGGGTTGTTTGAGAAACGCTCAAAATGAGACTAAGACTGATCCTCATCCATATTAGTAAGTGTGGAGAAACTCAGAAAAATCTAGTTTTTTGTCATAAGTCGACTTGTGCCTGTGCACGAGTTGACTTACGTTCCGTTCTAAAATTGTTGGTTTTGGTCATTGGAAAGTCGACTTATCACAACTGTTAAGTCGACTTATGTTCTATTATCCAGTTATTGATTTTTGCTCTGCTAAGTTAACTTATGGAGCCTGTTAAGTCGACTTATGGTAAGTCAACTTGTTCCCACTGGTAAGTCGACTTACGACGGATTTCAGGCCTGTTTTGGTTTCCTATTTGGTTTGGGTTTCTATTTTGATATAAATAGAAACTATTTTCTAGGGTTAATAATCAGAGATTTGAGGTTGTACTGAGCATATTGAGAGAGAGAACTTGTGAGCAAGTTGAGAGATTTGGTTTAGGGTTTATTTGAGTGATTTTGTGAGATTGTAACCTTTTGTACTCTCCTTGATTTAGTGGAATCTCTACATCCTCTCCCCGTGGACGTAGGTAAATTTCCAAACCACGTATATCTGTGTGTTTAGTTTGATTTATCGTATTTTGGATTGGATTGTGCTCGTGTGTGGATTGGTTCTCTTCTATCGTGCTTACAAATTCATTCAGTGTGCGAGCACGCTTCCGCAAAGGCGCGTTACAATTAGTATCAGAGCCCAGATTTCAGATCTAGGGTTTTGGATTAGGTGGAGAAAGATTCAATTGGAAGCTTGGTTCTTTGAGTTCTAGGCTTCGGTGGAGTTAGGGTTTGAAGTTACCGTTGAAGATCTCACTTTCCTCGTGTGGTTAGGAGTTCTATTTGGAATCTAATCTAGAGTTCGGTTGGGTAACTTCTAAATTCTATAAAGTTTGAATCTTACTTTACAATTTGGAGTTTGTGATTATGGATGAAGAAGTTGGTAAAAGCAGCAAGATGGCGGGTACAGTTCAAGTTGGTTTTTAGAATACTAAAATTAGTGTGGTTAAATATGACGGCAAGATCAATTTTGGGTTGTGGATGAGCGATGTTCAGGATGCGCTCAATACTCAGAATTTGGAGGAGACCATCATGGTCCAAGAGAGACCACCTAAATATGAAGAGTCAGTAGAGAAAAGATAAATAGGAATGCTTGTGGGATGATCAGGTCTTGTTTGGAACAGGAGCTAAAATATGATATGATTGGGGTGACGTCTGCAATAAAGATGTGAGAAATTCTTAGCAACAAGCATCTTACGAAGAGTGTTAAGAATATATTACACTTGCTGCGTAGGTTATTCAGATTTCAGATGTCCAAGCGAACCGTACTAGCAGTTCATGTGAACAACTACGCTAAGTTGTTTCGGACTTGGCGAATGTTGATGAGAAGATATCGGATGAGTACAGGGCTATTATTCTTTTGGGTTCCTTACCAGATGATGAGTATGATACATTTGTGCTTATTTGTTAAATGGGAGATCTTCTATCAGCTATAGTGAAGTAACTAACGCTTTGACAAACTATGATTTCAGGAGGAAGGATAAGAAGACTTCCCGCGCTAGTACTTCAGAAAAGGCCTTGGCGACAAGAGGTAGAAACCCATATTCGAGAGGTGACAATAGAGGCAGGTCAAAGTCAATAGGTCATCACCAGTTAGCGAAGAACCAATATGCATTCTGTAAGGAGCAAGAACATTGGAAGAGAGACTGTCCGAAGCTCAAGGAGAAGGAGAACGACAAGAAAAGGGCCAGAAGGCCAATGAGGTGAACGTTACGAGAGGCGATGATTCAGATGATTTCGAGCTTTTCTCTATTGATTACTCCGGAGGTGAACCACTTGGATACATCACATTAGATGCTTGACTCTGGCGCTACTTATCATGTGACTCCTAGGCGAGATTGGTTTTTATTATTTGAGAGACTCAATGTGGGTGTTATTGTCATGGGAAAATGATCAATCTTGTGACAATTGTGGGATAGGTACCGTGAGGATTCGGATGCACGATGGAGTAGTCCGTGAATTAAAAGATGTGAGATTCGTTCCTAAGTTGAAGAAGAATCTTATCTCGGTTGGAGCATTGGAGGCAAAATGATTCAAGGTGACATTTGAGGATACTGTAACAAAAGTTACTAAGGGATCTTTAGTAGTGATGAAGGAAGTCCGCAGTCAGAACTTGTATTATCCGAAGGGGAGAATCGTGATTGACCAGGTTGCTTCAGCTATTTTAGAAACAAACATTAGCAGACTTTGGTATTACAGATTAGGGCACACAGGAGAGAAGTCATTGCGGGTGTTGTGCAAGCAGGGGCTATTGAATGGATCTAAGAGTGGAAAAGTTAAGTTATGTGAGCACTGTGTTCTTAGCAAGAAGACAAAGGTAAAGTTCAGGATAATTATTCATAGGACGAGGGGCATCCTGGATTATGTGCACACAGATGTTTGGGATCCCACTAAGACTGCATCACTTAGTGGTAGATATTAGTTTGTCACGTTTGTTGATGACTATTCCAGGCGTTATTGGATGTACAACATGGTAAAAAAGAGTGAAGTCCTAGATATATTTGTGGAGTAGATAAAGAGGTTGGAACTGCAGACTGGGAGAAAGATCAAGACGTTACAATCCGATAACGGTGGTGAGTACACATCATACCCCTTTCAGCAGCTATGTCAATACGAGGGCATAGAGAGACACTTCACAGTTAGTCATACACTATAGCAGAATAGGATGGCAGAGAGGTTAAATCAGTATTTGTTGGAGAAGATACGATGTTTGTTGGCTTATAGTGATTTGGAGAAGATCTTTTAGGCTGAGACACTTTCATATGCGAGCCACCTCATTAACAAGTTGCCTTCATCTGCGATTGAGGGGAAGACCTCTATGGAGATGTGGTCGGGAGAGCTAGCACATGACTATGACCAACTCAAAGTATTTGAATATCCTGCATACTATCATTTAAGACTGATAAGTTAGAACCTCGAGCTAGGAAGGTCATATTTGTAGGATTTAAGCGTGGTGTCAAGAGATACAAGCTATGAGATCCAATTGATAGGAAGATTGTGCTGAGTAAAGACGTCACGTTCGATGAGGCTTCTATCTTGAAGCTTCCTAGCTCTCATCAGGTGGAGAGCGACCCGATATTAGAGACATCGTAGGTGGTGAAGATCGATGTAGTTCTACATTATTCAGATGGTACAGTGTCCATTCGAGTGCCGACTGAGGTGACGTCAGGCGAGCACGGTGACAACGGGGAGGATACAGGTACAGATGTGCAGGATCAGGGACTGACGGCTCAGGTTCAAGATTCTATTAAGGTTCAAAGACAGAGGAGAGACATGCGGATGCTAGCACGGTATACCGACACAGTAGTTGCATATGTACTTTCGATGGAGAGTATAGATGAGTTGGTGCCTACTACATTCAGAGAGGTCGAGCAGAGTTCGGAGGCTGATTTATGGTAGATAGCTATGCAGGAGGAGCTGGAGTCTCTTCACAAGAACGATACATAAGAGCTTGTTGAGCTTCCAAAGGGGTGGAAAGCGATTGGTTACAAGTGGGTATACACGAAGAAAGAGGACATTGAAAACACTCTAGTAAGGTTCAAGGCTAGGTTAGTTGAGAAGAGCTATGCATAAGAGGAAGGTATTGATTATAATGAGGTTTTCTCTCCAATGATAAAACATTCTTCGATTCAGATTTTGCTAGCTTTGGTGGCACAGTATGGATTGGAGTTAGATCAGTTGGATGTGAAGAAGATATTTCTTCATGGTGATCTTCATAAAAAATATATATGGCTCAGCCATTGAGATTCTGAG
This sequence comes from Asparagus officinalis, assembly GCF_001876935.1. Taxonomy (NCBI): domain Eukaryota; kingdom Viridiplantae; phylum Streptophyta; class Magnoliopsida; order Asparagales; family Asparagaceae; genus Asparagus; species Asparagus officinalis. The sequence continues at coordinate 36,428,446 of NC_033796.1, read as the reverse complement.
CTGCAGGAAAGAAAAAGTTGGTTTGTAGGTTGAAGAAATCACTATATGGTTTGAAGCAGTCTTCTCGACAATAGTATAGGTGATTCGATGGATTTATGATTGATCATTCGTATATTCAGAGCCAGTTTGATCCTTGCGTGTATTTTCATAAGTTAAAACGAGATGCGTACAATTATTTGTTGTTTTATGTCGATGACATATTAGTTGCCTCTATTTCCAGGTCTGCTGTAGATGAGTTGAAGGCACAGTTTTCAAAAGAGTTTGAGATGAAATATTTGGGTGAGGCTAAGCGCATTTTAGGGATGGAGATCGACAGAGACAAAGAGAATGACATAATTTGTTTGACACATGTGGCTTATTTGAATAAGGTTCTACAGCGATTTAATATTAGCATGGATACAAAGCCAGTTAATATACCTTTGGGAGCCCATTTGAAGCTTTCAGTTAACATTTCACCGAAGATAGTTGAAAATAGAGTGTTGATTTCAAAGACTCAATACGCGAGCGCAGTTAGGAGCTTGATGTACGCTATGGTATGTACGAGGCTGGATTTATCACAGGCGGTGAGTATGGTTTCAAGATACATGCACGATCCAGGAGTATGTTATTGGGACGTCGTGAGATGGATTTTGAGGTACATTCGAGGTATGCTCAATTTTGGTTTAGTGTTTGAGCGGGACACTAGAGGCGGGCAGTTGTGTATTGGCTATGTTGATTCAGATTATTATAAGGGGATTTGAATAAGCACCGGTCTACTATAGGGTATATGTTCACTTTGACCCGTGCGCAAGTGTGTTAGAGATGCACCTTACAGTCTACAGTAGCTTTGTCGACGATGGAGGTAGAGTATATGGCGATTACGGAGGCTGTCAAGGAGGCTATTTGGCTTCTGGGACTTTTGGAGGAACTTGGTATATTACAGCGGTCCGTCACTCTTTATTATGATAGCATGAGTGCTATCTATTCGGCGAAGAATCGGGTTTTTTATGCAAGGACAAAGCACATTGATGTTCGTTATCACTTTGTTCGAGATGTTCTTGAAGGTGGCGATGTAGAGATTGTGAAGGTTCACACAAAGGATAATCCGGCGGATATGCTCACCAAGGTGGTTCCGAGCGATAAGTTTGATCATTGTCAAAACTTGTTGCACATTAGTGATTGTTGAGGCCGTTGACGGCCTTTTGGATGAACTACGAGCGGCTTGATCCCTTGGGAGAGGGGGTACGTAGGTAGTCAATTTGATGCAGCCGGTTTGATGTGTTGATACTGACATTTGAAGATTGTTCGCATTCTCATTTGGGTTCTCGAATTATTATGGATTGAGTCCGTTGTCGTGGATTTATTCTACTTCATACTGGACACAATAAGTGGGACATTTTGGTCGGTATTAGTGTCCGTTCAGTTTTGAAAAACTTCGCCGAGGTGGGGAATTGTGGAGAAACTTAGAAAAATCCAGTTTTTCTGTCATAAGTCGACTCATGCACAGGCATAAGTCGACTTATGGTAAGGTTACTTGTGTCTGTGCACGAGTCGACTTATGGTAAGTCGATTTGTGTCTGTGCACGAGTCGACTTACGTTTTGTTCTGGAATTATTGGTTTTGGTTACTGGCAAGTCGACTTATCAGGACTGTTAAGTCGACTTACGTTCTGTTCTCCAGTTGTTGATTTTCGCTCGACTTATCAGGACTGTTAAGTCGACTTACGTTCTGTTCTCCAGTTGTTGATTTTCGCTCTGCCAAGTCGACTTATGGAGCCACTGTTAAGTCGACTTACGTTCTGTTCTCCAGTTGTTGATTTTCGCTCTGCCAAGTCGACTTATGGAGCCTGTTAAGTCGACTTATGGTAAGTCGACTTGTTCCCACTGATAAGTCGACTTACAATGGTTTTCAGGCATGTTTTGGTCTCCTGTTTGGTTTGGGTTTCTGTTTTGATATAAATAGGAATACGATTTTCTTGGGTTAATAATCAGAGATTTGAGATTGTACTAAGCATATTGAGAGGGAGAACTTGTGAGCAAGTTGAAAGATTTGGTTTAGGGTTTATTTGAGTGGTTTTGTGAGATTGTAACCCTTGTACTCTCCTTAATTTAATGGAATCTCCCATCCCTCTCCCCATTGACGTAGGCAAATTGTCGAACCATGTATATCTATATGTTTGGTTTGATTTGTCGTATTTTGGATTGGATTGTGCTCGTGTGTGGATTGGTTCTCTTCGCTCGTGCTTACAAATTCATTCAGTGTGCGAGCACGTTTCCGCAAAGACGCGCAATAGTAAGAAATGTTCATAAAAATTGGGCTTATGGGCCAGTTTTAAGGTCAATTTTGATCTACCGCTCCTTATATCAAAATAGAATTAGTTTATCTCAGAACCGGTTCATTATCAATTCTAGTCAAATTTTGAGGAGTTTCCCAAACCGATTTTTTTAGTCAATATATATTAACCTAGATTTCTATTTGGACCAAATTATGGTTATTGTAAGTAAAATAAGTGACCACATATTGAAAATAGCCAAATACTGAAGAACAATTTCAGGAAAGAAAAGGAAGAGATTAACAATTGGTTTTATTTTACGTACTTTAGTTTGGTCCTTTAGATTCATAACTATAAGACATATACATATGTAGATATGGAGTAGCAATCCTATCAGAATTTCACACATCGTGAATTTCTTTGAGCCAGATATGGGGCAGTGAAAAAGACCAAAATCTCCCACTATTTATTTTAATGCTTTGGGTTAGAATGAATTAAGATTCTACCAGAACACTCTATAGAAATTAGTGATTCATACCATTTACGAGTAGGTAGAGAGTTAGTTTAAGAATTACAACTTTTATGTTTTTGGTGTAGATTGCTTCGTTCTTATAAAAAAAAGAAACACTAGAGGCACACCCTTGAACATAATCTCAACCACACCCCCTCACCTGCTACAGTGCAGGGGGGCCTCACATGGGATTTTTTTTAAAAATCTCATGTGGGGCTCCCTGTACTGTAGCAGGTGAGGGGGTATGGTTGGGATTGTGTCGAATGATGTGTCTCTAGTGCCACTCTTATAAAAATGATTATGTCAAGATCCCTAGTGGTCAGAACATCCCGTGCGGTGCTGGTCCTAGATATGTGTTAAACTATTATTTTCAGCATGATTTTGACATGTTCACTTTTTACTAAGGGGCTGTTTGGTTGGTTTCCTAAAAACCAAGAAAAGGAAATCGGTACAAGGAAATCAATAAAATAATATTTTTATCTATTTCCATCCCTAAAACTCACCCACAATATCCAATAAAATATTATTTTTATCCTCCAACTCATCTCATTTCATCTCCTTTCTTACCTTTAAAAATAAACCAAACACAAGAAATGTGTCACATCATCCAACTCATCACATCTCATTTTATCTCATTTTTAAAAATCACACACATCATCCAATAATATTGTGACAACTCATCTCATCTCATTAAACATTCATTTTCACCCATTTCCTCAAAAAAAAACAAGAAATTAATTTCCTTAAGTACATGTCACATCATCCAATAATATACCTCCAACTCATCTCATCTCATCTATTTTCTTATTTTTAAAAACGAACCAAACACAAACAACCTCAAAACATCATCCAATAATATACCTCCAATTCATTTCCTTATTTTTTTTAACCAACCAAACAACCTCAAAACAAGTTTTTAAAAAAATCACTCACATCATCCAATAATAAGGTGACAACTCATCTCATCTCATCTCCTATTCTATAATTTCCCTTTTTTTAAACCAACCAAACAACTTCAAAGTAATTATAATAAGAAATAGGTTTCCTAAAGTTTGATTTCCCAGTTTTTTTTGCCAAACGAACAGGCCCTAAAGAAAAGAATGGTGATATCTAGGGAAGGGATTATATATGATTAAATGACAAATGAATTAAGGGAAAATTGCTTGGGGGAACCAAATAAAGTTGGGTCATTCATCCCCACCCCAAGCCCCAAAAGCATAACCAAAAAGCCCTTTTATAGAAATATAAGTGCACCTAACCCCCAAACACTGTACACTCCCACTACCCAATGAACTCATTCCCAAATTACCCTTCCCTTCCCAAATTAAAATCAAAAAATATACTCCACAATCCCTTTCCACCTCCAGCAATTATTTTTGGTTCCTCCAACCAATTTTTCCTAAAAAAATCAAGATAGCAGCCATGGATTCCTCCCTGCGCTCCGGAGGAGGTCGGAGGAAGATACCCATTAATTGTGAAGATTGAGAAGAAAGAAGCAGGAGGGGGGACCTTCTCGAAGCGGCGTCAGGGGCTCTTCAAGAAAGCGTCGGACCTCTCCGTCCTCTGCGTGGTCGACGTCGCTGTGCTGGCGCTCTCGGAGGCGGAAAACCCCTACTGCTACGCCTCCACCCCATCCCTCATCCGTCGCATCCTCTCCACGTCTCCGCCGGCACCGTCTTCTTCTTCTTCTTCGGACAATGTTGATGAGCTGTGGTGGGAGGAGGAGCCGATCGAGCGTATGAGCCTCGACGAGCTGAGGGTTTTCAGAGGACAATTGGCGCGCGAGATGCAATCGATCGAAGCGGAGGAAGGGGGGTTTTCGAGATCTCGTCCCTAGTTGGTGTCGTATTCTTTAAAATTTATGTAAAGGGTTAAGGGGCGGATGTATTCAAGATATCACGCATATGTAATCCTTTAATTTTATTTTTTGATTATTAATAAAGTGAAAGATTCTCTTGGTTTGGGATTCAGCTCTTCTTGTTTTCTGTCTTCCTCTTTCGTGTGGTTACTGGCACGTCTAATTTTGGATCAACTCCTGGTTTATAAAGTTAAAACATTTTGATGCCCCAACTAAATCCTCGTATGTGCTCCAATCTGTTACTAAATTGCGGAATCAGGGATGATGGGTTGAGATTGTAACTTAGTTATTCAAGGTTAAATGAGATGTTTGGTAACTTTCATTTGTAGTCTTTCTAATGTAAGCAACACCCAAATATCACATACAACACCCAAATATCACGTATAAACAACAAATATCACAAGCAACACCCAAATATCATATACAACACCCAAATATCACGTATAAATAACAAATATCACAAGCAACACTTAAATATCACATACAACACCCAAATATCACATACAACACCCAAATATCACATACAACACCCAAATATCACAAGAAACACTTAAATATCACATACAACACACAAATATCACATACAACACCCAAATATCACGTATAAACAATAAATGTATAACAATGTGTAGTACAAACAATGAACTCAACCCATCATCCATTTCCTTTGTAGAAACCAATCTATAGCAATATGCAGTACAAACAATGAACTCAAACTCAAAATTAAAGCAAACAAATTTAAAACAAAACAATATCATCTTTTGCCTCGCCGCTAGATGCAATGTGTCGCCCCATTGTTATCGTTAACATTTACAAATTTAGAAAATTCCCCTGTAATTCAACTCCCTCATCATCGGCCCCGCCGACGTCGGATCCGACGACCCGACGAAGGAGGTCCCGACACCGAGTGGTTCTTGAATATGAGATCGAGCCGCGTAACAGGACCCTGATCCGAAGCCGTTACGATCCTGGTCTGCGTTCAATTTTATCCGAAGCCGTTATGACCCTAGCATGTGTTCAATTTTAACTTATTCGGATCAAAGATGGTTAAATGCTGAGTGTTGTTATGCTTTAGTTATTTCAAGGTTAATGGGAAAATAAGGGAACATATATGTATCACAGTTAACCGTAAATATGACAAATAAGCATATATCATGTGATATTTCAATGTTATATGTGACAATTCAATCTACATTGTGACAGTTTATACCTTATATGTGATATTTAAATCTGATTTGTGACTATTTGGTGTGTTGTATGTGATATTGTGGTGTTTACTTTGTAATATTGTTATTATACGTGTATTTGAGTGTTGTATTGTGATATTTGGATGTTATTTGTGACATTTGTTATTTATACGTGATATTTAGGTGTTGTATGTAATATTTGGTGTTGTATGTGATTATTTGGTGTTGTGCTTGTGACACTTTATTGTTTATACGTGATATTTGGGTGTTATATGTGATATTTGGGTGTTGTATGTGATATTGGGTGTTGCTTGTGACATTTGTTGTTTATACGTGATACTTTGGGGTGTTTGTATATGATATTTGGGTGTTGTATGTGATATTTGGCCTGTAACGGCTGATCCGAAGAACTTAAGAAATTAAAAAGAGAAGTTTAAAATTGAACACAGGCTAGGGTCATAACGGCTTCGGATAAAATTGAACGCAGACCATGTTTGTAACGGCTTCTCGGATCAATTTTAACGGCTTCGGATCAGGGTCCTGTTACGGCTTCGATCTCATATTCAAGAACCACTCGGTGTCGGTGACCTCCTCGTCGGGGTCGTCGGATCCGACGTCGGCGGGGCCGATGATGAGGGAGTTGAATTACAGGGGATTTTCTAAATTTGTAAATGTTAACGATAACAATGGGGCGACACATTGCATCTAGCGGCGAGGCAAAAGATGATATTTGCTTGTTTTAAATTTGTTTGCTTTAAATTTGAGTTTTGAGTTCATTGTTTGTACTGCATATTGCTATAGATTGTTTCTACGAAGGAAATGGGATGATGGGTTGAGTTCATTGTTTGTACTACACATTGTTATACATTTGTTGTTTATACGTGACATTTGGGTATTGTACGTGATATTTGGGTGTTGCTTGTGACATTTGTTGTTTATACGTGACATTTGGGTGTTGTATGTGATATTTGGGTGTTGTATGTGATATTTAAGTGTTGCTTGTGATATTTGTTATTTATACGTGATATTTGGGTGTTGTATATGATATTTGGGTGTTGCTTGTGATATTTGTTGTTTATACGTGATATTTGGGTGTTTTATGTGATATTTGGGTGTTGCTTACATTAGAAAGACTGCAAATGAAAGTTACCAAACATCTCATTTAACCTTGAATAACTAAGTTACAATCTCAACCCATCATCCCTGATTCCGCAATTTAGTAACAGATTGGAGCACATACGAGGATTTAGTTGGGGCATCAAAATGTTTTAACTTTATGAACCAGTAGTTGATCCAAAATTAGACGTGCCAGTAACCACACGAAAGAGGAAGACAGAAAACAAGAAGAGCTGAATCCCAAACCAAGAGAATCTTTCACTTTATTAATAATCAAAAAATAATTACATCTGCATGATATCTTGAATACATCCGCCCATTAACCTTTTACACACAAAACTGGGAAGGGGGGGTTCACAAAATTTTAAGAGACCCGTAAATTTTAAAGAACACGACACCAACTAGGGACGAGATCTCGAAAACCCCCCTTCCTCCGCTTCGATCGATTGCATCTCGCGCGCCAATTGTCCTCTGAAAACCCTCAGCTCGTCGAGGCTCATACGCTCGATCGGCTCCTCCTCCCACCACAGCTCATCAACATTGTCCGAAGAAGAAGAAGAAGACGGTGCCGGCGGAGACGTGGAGAGGATGCGACAGATGAGGGATGGGGTGGAGGCGTAGCAGTAGGGGTTTTCCGCCTCCGAGAGCGCCAGCACAGCGACGTCGACCCCGCAGAGGACGGAGAGGTCCGACGCTTTCTTGAAGAGCCCCTGACGCCGCTTCGAGAAGGTCCCCCCTCCTGCTTCTTTCTTCTTAATCTTCACAATTAATGGGTATCTTCCTCCGACCTCCTCCGGAGCGCAGGGAGGAATCCATGGCTGCTATCTTGATTTTTTTAGGGAAAATTGGTTGGAGGAACAAAAAATAATTGCTGGAGGTGGAAAGAGATTGTGGAGTATATTTTTTGATTTTAATTTGGGAAGGGAAGGGTAATTTGGGAATGAGTTCATTGGGTAGTGGGATTGTACAGTGTTTGGGGGTTAGGTGCACTTATATTTCTATAAAAGGGCTTTTTGGTTATGCTTTTGGGGCTTGGGGTGGGGATGAATGACCCAACTTTATTTGGTTCCCCCAAGCAATTTTCCCATGAATTAATTATTGTGAATGATGAAGAATGTCAGGATCAATAGAGATTCAAATTATGACTTTGGGGAGCATGTATATATACAGTGGTCATAGAGCCGTATGTCTTCAGTTATTCGTAACGTGGAACGTCAAGATCAACAGAAGTTGCCCGAGTGATTGAATAACAATAGTTATATTAATGCTTCGCGTCCTGTTTGTTTAGTGGTGGATCGGCTCGGACTGTTGATTTAGAAATTAATAATTTCTTTCCCCGTCTCATTAATTTGTTGGCTAGTTTCCTTTGGTTTTGTTTTCAAATAAGTCCTCGTCAACTATTAACTAATATATGTTTGGTAATGAATGTGATTTTTTATTGTGTTTTTGTAAAAAAACATCATGCCATGATGTTTTTGTTCAAATATGTTTTGAAAATACCATTTATAATTATTATTTATATAGCGACGGTGGGCGGGCGACGGGTGGTCGGCGCGACTTAGATAAAAAAACGGAATCTCAAATCACATTTTTTGTGTTTTGCGAAAAATGTTTATTTTTTAGATTTTGTAAAGGGTCAAGTCATAAAAACGTCTCGACTGCCAAACACGTTTTATTATTCTTTTTAGAAAAAAACAGAAACGATAAAAACGCCACGGTTGCCAAACGCTCCCGGACGAAGTGTTTCCCTTTATTGGTAAATATTCATCAAGGTAAATTTCACAAAACTACAATGCACTATTAGTAATTGTGCCAAAAATACAGTAAAGTACTAGTTCTTTTGGAACCCATTCTGTTGTTATGATGCAGGATTTGTATTTGTATTTTCCCTTTTCATTTTGGAGCCCTCCGAACACGAGGAATTTCATCTATGTTTTATATATATTCTTTAAAAAAATTTAGTTCTGACTCAAATTTCCACTTTTTGGGTGGAAACCTATCAGGCCATAACACAGATATTAGTAAATTATTCAACCAGCCTCCTGTGGAAGTTAATATTCTCATTCATGTCCAATTAGATGGCCTGCAACTAGGGGTGTCCAAAAAGCCCGGGGCCGGGCCGGGCCGGGCCGGGCCGGATGGACAGCCCTACCAGCACCTAACCCCAATGAATCCAAGAAAAGCTCACTAAAAAGTAAAACTAGCTTTCAGCGCGCGCACACAACAACAACAACAACAACAACAACAACAAATAAAATTATAGCAAAAATTAGTACATATATAAAGAGAGAATAGCAACAAGTCAGCCGTAACCTTGACTTTCAAATTAAGTTACTTGATTCACTTCCAAGCTTATTATAACATGCATGTATACCATGTGGTCACGCATCATAGATCGAGATTGACATGGAGATTGAGATGAGAGAGAGGGATTCCCATGTGACAGAAAGCATACATTCAAGGTGCTCCACTATCAAATTTAGTCAAGCCTCCAAGTGAATACTATCGCTACAAAAATGATCCCCTTGGCCCATGGGCCCTCTACCAATCTCACTCTCACCGTAGCTTAAATGTATAGTGACTAGTGAACCAGTACTTGAGTAATCAAATTCCTTTGAAATTGCAATAGATCAATTTGAATGTGCCAATCATTCTCCACTTCCTCCAACCGCCCATGAGCATAGGATGGTTACTCCCCTCTCCATGGACGAAAAGTCATATAGAGAGCCCCTTATGTATAAAGAGTTACGTAGCGTGTAAGGAGAATGTGTTTCGCTGTCAATTCTAAATCAGTACCATTAATATTGTAGAGTTAACATCGTTGTGATCACTAATAGACATGAGTAGTAAGTTAATATACTAATACAATTATATCACAATAATTTCGGTATAAATCAACGTTTTAAATGTGTGTTGGATATATGTCTTGCTCTTGTTCCTTCTCATTTTATCTTTTCTAGAGTTCACAGGATGAAGGAGAATATGACATGTGTACCAATAAAGGTTTTTGATATAGAGAGTCTTCTAAGTATCTGTTTATCTTTTTTAAATATACTTGCAAGACCTGCCTAAAGGGTCACCTCACTGTTACGTACATCTCCCCGGGAAAAGCGATTAATGGTGGCGAGAATCACCTTTTTTTGTTGAAGGTGATTAAGCTCAAGGGCAATTGACAAGTGGAGGTTTAAGTATTAATTACGATAATTATATCTGGCTCTGGCTCGTTGTACTACACGTACCACGAAACGGAATTTTGCTTGGAAAAGCTGGAATGTCGCCCTTTTTTTATGGGTGGAGCCGTGGAGGGTGGGGTCCTCTTTAGGTCCAAACTTTTATTTTGATTTATGTTTAAATTAAAATAATTTTATTTTGCCTTCAAACTCAATCAAATTTTTCTTTAAATTTAGATAATATAATTTATAGTTAAATTTATATATTATATTTATACATTTAGGAGGTAAAAACCCCAAAAAACAAGAAATTAAAATCAAAAATATGAAAAATAAAATCAATTTTTTTTACTTTTTAGTATAATTAATTATTATTACTTGTAATGAACAATCATGAGGAGTTATGAATAGTCACATGAAAATTTATGGTGAAGAAAATAACAAATTGATGCTCAAATTTTCTTAAATGCTTATGTGAATTTATACTACAAAATTAGGAGTTGAAAAATTAAGAGAAATTATACCATAAAATAACAAAAAAGATATGAATTCTCACCAAAATATAGTATTTAAACCTTAGGAATTAAGGTAATTGAGGAAATTTTAATGGGTTTATGAGAGTTAAGGAGGAAATGGGTTTATGAGAGTTAAAGGAGGAAATAAGGGAGGAAAGGAGGTGAGGGAGAATTAAATGAGAAACAAGGAGGGGTAAATTTGGATTATTTGAAATAATTTAGGTAGGACCATATAGGTGGGAGTATATTTGAGAACTTGGGTCTAAAGATAAATACAAAAAGTTGATTGGATCTAATTTGAGTCTAAAGATAAATACAAAACACTGATTGGATCTAATTTGGGCCTAAAGATAAATGCAAAAAAAATAATTGAATATAAGGATAAAAAAATTACGTTTAAACGTAAACCATGGTAAACCTTTGGCTCTAAAGAAATAAACCCAATTTCCCACTTCCTTTTCCCTTTTGGGAAAAACATATAGAGTTGTAGTTTTTGTGCATCCTCTTCAACAATTAGAAATTGCATACATGTGATTTTTTATTTATTATATTTGGTCAATTCTGTCGGACTTAGTATATGTTCCTTTATGGTAAGTATGGTTAGGCACGGCTGACTCGGCCCAGCCCGCCATGGGTTTTGACCCGACCCGGCCTGCCCGATCTAGCCCGTGGTATACGCGGGTCACGGGTCGGACTGGGTCCAACTCCAGACTCGGGACTAGAGAAATAGACACGGCCCACTTTAACCCGATCCACCATTGACTCGACCCGGCCTAGCCTGAATCGACCCCAAATTTTAATTATCAGATTGTAGTTTTTAGTTTTTAGTTAATTTTTTCAATTTTTTCCCCTCTTGTATTTATAATTTAAATTTAAACTAAATGAAAATTATTAACATTCTGTGGACGTAAGTCTTTCTTTGAAGTCTGAACCATGTATATCTTTGTATTTGCGATATCTTTTGTGTGATGTTTATCTTTGTACAATATATGTGTGTATATATCGTTTTAAATAAAGAGTAAAATAGAAAAAATAATTTACATATAATCTAATAGATACTAATACAAAGTTAATACAGTTTAGAAATTAAAACAAAAAAATTAGAAAAATTTAAAAAAAACCCATGGGCCGACCCACGACCCGTGGGCCGCGAAGCGAACCCGACCCGCCCCGCCCCCTAGGCGGGTCATGGGTCAGACTGAGTCTAATCCCGAATCTGGGATTAGAGAAACAGGAATAGCCCACGCTCTGATTTGGGCCGGCCTGGTCGGACCTTGAACCCAGCAAGCCAAGTCACGGGTCTGAACTGGCCCGGCCCACGCCCACCCCTAATGGAAAGGGAAATAACATATATTTTTTACTCGCCGGGAATCGTACTGTAATACGACTTATATCTCCTTCCAAAAATAGCAAATAATCTTTACTTTATAAAGTCTCTTTTTATTCACAAAGTGATATGGAAATTCTAGTTACTAGTGATGTTTGGTGTCGAAATAAAATTGAATAACACTAAATTGAGCTTTGGTTTATGCGAGGGGTTCTTACATTCACAGTACCGTGGTGAGCTTAGATTGAACCTTTGAAAAACACTAAATAGAGCATGAGACCAAGTCTAAGAACCCGAAAATTAGAGAAACTTACCCATTATTTAATCACTGGGTATAAAATTTCAGACAAGTTGTTAATCAGAATGCAATTGGCCGCTCGATACCCGATGCTACGGTGTCACCTTTCTTCCTACTTATTTTCACGCTTTCACTTATTGGATTTAATCTAATAAATCTAATTGTGGGCACATATGATTAATCAATGTGTATTGCTATCTTTTAGGATAACTCACTAAAGTGATCAATCAAGTTGGGTTAATGGGTATTTAAATAAGTCATGGGGTTATATGTGCAGATACCAGGTTGTAATTGTGATTTGTTGAGGGGCCAAATTACAAAAGTACAACATCTATAAATAAGGGGTTATGGTCCCTAATCCAGGGTTACATTCTCTAATTCTCTTCACCCCCATCTAGAGAGAAATTCGGCTATAGAGAAAACCCTAAGGTTAGAAGATCCAAAACCCATCTCAGGTTTCATCTATGGATTCAGGTATAAGCTTCCGCTCTTTTGATTCTTGTTAATCTCTTCGAATTAATCATGGCTCTATGGTTTTAGATCTCAAGTTTTTATTTAGATCTAACATCACTTACTTGGAAACATTTAAAAGAGAAAATGGGCATCTTCAATCATGTTAATTCAATAGTATATACTATTATGATCCATGCTTAATGTATCGGGTATTATACCTTGTATTCATTCACATTTTTCATTCAAGAAGTACTAGTATTTTAGACCATGCTAAGCACAGTCTTACCGCCGCCAATGTTCAGATCTTACATCCATGTCCTAATTTGTTATTTACCAAAAGACTTTAAAATACATAGACATACCTTCTTGTTCAACGCACTAAAATATCTCAATGTTTGAGGCATAAATATACACATAATGCACAACATCAAAATTATTATTATTATTATTATTATTATTATTTGAAAACGTAGTTGATAATGTGCAAAATCTCCAACAACCGGAAGATATGTACACCATGCACTCAAATAGTTAATGTCTTGTACATGTTAAACAGGATAGTACTCCAAAATCATGATAATGTTTAAAAGGCATAAACTATCATTACTTGTGTACATATATTTTTTTTTTCAAGTAAAAATATCTTAAAATCAAATTGTATGCAAAGACTTTGATAAATTTTAAACCAAATGGAGAATAATGAGTATGACAACTGAAAGCCATGGTAGGATTAATTGTTGTAATCGATCAAAACTATACACATACAGTGAAACTCTTGAAAATTAAAAAGGTGACAAAGATATGGTTTCAGTATTTTGGACATCATGAGTAATAATTTCTATATCAACTGTTGCAAGATTTGAATCATAGCGGGTCGGCTGTTAGCAACTCAAAACCATGAAACATTGCCACATAATAAATGCACACAGCTATAATAATAACATCACGTTGTTTACTGCATAGAAAATTATTATTTGGTACAAAATAGATGCAATAATTGTTCCATACATTTATTTGAAAGTGCAATTACAATATTTTTCCTTTTTGTAAAACTAACTTGTGATCAAATTAAGACATTTGCAATTGTTGTGATTAAATTCAGACTCCTGCAAATTAAAATTAAAATTATTGTTATAATACGAGAAGCTAGGAATGATATATGATTTTTCAAATATTTGCGCCCAACCACATGTTAAACATAAAGAATTAATATATATTACATATATAGAACCACAGAAACATAACCATATAAGATACAAAAATATTAAAAAGTTAACGTGAAGTATCACATTTTTCTACATATCGAATGAATAATCAAAACAGGATACCAAATACATCAAAACACATATACATTGTTCAATACCTGTCATGTTTGTCTCATTAAACTACTACTCAAAGTAAGTGTTATGGTAACATACATACACTCTTCCATATATTCATTTTTGAATGTATACTGTCTTTTAGAAATAATATTTATTTAAATTACCATCTTTTATAAATAATATTTATTTAAATATTATTATTATAATCAAAACATATGAGGAATGTTATCCAAAAAATTTGAATAAGAATTCATATTGTACTATAATGATATTTTGATTACTTTCATAAATTTTATAAGACCAATATTATCATTGTTATTATTATTTTAGATGCTTTATACCAATGCTACTAAAAAGTAATGCTAGAATAGTAATAATATGCTCTTGAACATCCAACAAAAATTATATAATATTATTATAACGTTGATAGATTTAATTGTTGCACATCTAATTTGGGTTTCATTTATATAATTTTCATATATATCATTTAGAGATTATTTTTTGTTAGATCACACACTGTGATGTGTCACATACTTGGGGATATGATCTAACGTAGATATTTCTTAAACTCGTCCTTAATCTAGAACTAGTACATTATAATTTTTTTATAACAGGTTATTATGCATGACATTGACATGTAAGATGTGGTGTTGGGTCTCAACCACCGGGAATGGGGATTCGCCGGGTGTATGTCATAAGTATACATTGTGATGTGTGTAGCACTAGACCGCATTTGGATCCTCTAGAACGAGTCACCTAATAAATAGAGAATTCAAATTGTTATATAGTCCCTTTATCTTGATGATATTGCTATTTTTATTTGATAATTTAGTATGTTTTGATGTGATGGTTAAGCTTATTTAGCAAGCGCTATACTATTTGAAACGCTGGGTTGCTAACTTTAGGGAAATGATGGATATCTATATAGGATCCACTACGCTCATTATGATGAGTTAATTTATTATGCATTACTATGAAACTATTAAATTTTTGCCATTAGGTGGTTTTGAAAAATAGTTTTTTAATTTTAATTTTTTATAAAAGTAAAATATTTTGATGCTTCAAAAGAATTTTTATTTATGTTCATAAAAATTATAATTTAGGCATAAGCAAATAGGTGAATTGTCCTTTTTAAAAGAGTTGCCTAAAATAAATGATTTTGAAGGAGACTGGATGTAAAATATTATTCATGAATAATTAATCCTATATTATGAAAGAGCTTTTATGAATAGTTGGTCAGATAGAGATTTTATTATTAAATTAAATTTATTAATTTAATTAATAATTGATTCTCTATATGGGACCCAATTGGTCTCACTAATGTTATAGAAGATATATAAATATAATACTATTCTATTTCTATCCTCAATTGTTATGGAAAGAGTAGTCTATCTTTAATTATTATGAAAAGATATTCTATTCTTAATTATTATGGAAAGAATATTCTATCTTTAATTGTTATGGAAAAGAGTTTTAAACAATTAAGAATTATTAAAATTAAAATCTATAAGGCAATTCAATTCTATACCTATGTACATGGTTCACATGTGGTCTTATGAGAATAAGAGAGTAACGGAAGAGAAATAAAAATTTATGAACTTATCTCTCAGTATTGCTCCTCTTTGATGACGGACAAATTTTAATTGGAGGCTTTTTCTCTTAAGGAAGCTATTTCGGATTGATCTTGGGACAAACTATTGAAGAAATTTGAAAAGTATTTCAGGTATTCTCCTATTTTTTATTAATTTTGATTAGTAGTCGTGATATACATATTCTTTCTTATTGTATGTCATGTTTCCAACAACCATATCATATAAAAGATAATTTTATATTAATTATATTAACTAATATACCATTTTTATTTTTTAAAATATACTTTATTTTTTATGCTCAATTTTGTAATTATTCCTTCAATAAATAAATAAAATTAAATTTAGGCATTGGCATATGTTTAATTATTGTAGGACCTATTTATATCTTATTTTCATCCCGATAAGATATTAATTGTATTTACTTTGTTCTTAAATATTATGATAACATTTAATTTTCATATTCTCAATTTGTATGCTATTTTAGGGATGTCACGTTTAGCAAATCTAATAATTATAATTATTATGCATCAGTATTAGATTAAATACAACAATATGCTTAAATTTATAAGTATTTCTCTTACTAGTCCACTATAGATTTTTTTGGTAGACCTCTGAATCATTCATATTTTGATAATACTCATCCAATCTTCAAATTTTAACTCTATTAAAATTTTAATGTTATTAATGACTTGTGTATTAATTTCATGACAATCATTTCAAAAAAATGGATTTGCTGACTATATATTTCTAAAGCTGTTTCACAATCCAATTTATTAAATTAATAAGAATAATTTTAATAGTTGTACATATAAGGATCTTGTTGCACGCTGTGCGGAAGCGTGCTCGACAACCAAACGAACCAACGTGCGATGAGAGAAGAAAACAAAAAACAAACACGAGTGCAATTCACCAGAAATACGACACAAATCAAACCAAACACGGAGGTATATGTGGTTCGGCAAGTACCTACGTCCACGGAGAGAGGATGAAGAGATTTCACTATATGGAGGAGAAATATAATGGGTTACAACTCACACAATCTCTCAAATATAACCCTAATCAAAGATCTTAACTCCCTCATAATCTCTCTCTCAAAGTGCTCAAAACAATGCTAATTCTCTCCTCGTGAAACCCTAAAAATGTGTTGTATTTATATCAAACACCTGATCCAAAACCAACCAAAAAAACATAACATGCCCATAACCGCTTGTCGGTCGACCGCACACATGTAACCGGTCGACCGGCTAGAGAGCTAAAAAATCAGCCATGTAGCGGGCACGAGATCGGTCAACCGGTCATACCCCTTCGGTCGACCGACCCGAAACTCTTGTGAACCCTTCGTCCTGGCAATTGCGTCGGTCGACCGTCCTCGCTCCTTCGGTCAACCGTGTTAGCCCTTATGTTTTGATGATGTTCTTACAACCATCATTATCGGTACTAATGGCTTATTGAGTGTAAATGTAGTTAAAATCATTTGTCAAGCTCAGTAGTGCCATTAACGGAGGATGGTATGGAATATACGCATAGCAACAAGATATCCAAAGGAGGGAGGAGGCACAGAGCGATGAAGCAACGTCTATTTCAAGGAACGACAAATTCAATCAAAGCTTCATCCGGATTCAAGCTATATCAAAAGCTCAAGTATATTGCCCTCTTTATATGCAGGATATTAGCTTTCTTTTATTTTTTCTCTCTAAGTGGCCTAGAAATGTAGGCAAAGAGTCACTGAGTTTACTGAAGCTATGGAATCAACAACACGACGTTTTTAGACTTGTGTTCTTTAAGCGTTTTTCACAAAACATTAATTTTCTCACAAGTATGAGTACCTATCTGCAAAATTCTTATTTCGCAAACAGTTTGTTTTTATATTAAAACATTTTAACAAAGTTTCAGAATTTTCAGAGGTCAAACAAATATTTTGCAAATATCTTCAAGTTGGTCAAATAACCTGATTTCAGATAATATGTCCAGAAATCTGGATCGAACCGTCGGTCGACGTCCGATGACCTTTCTTTACTATGTCTCCAGTAATGTCGTCGGGTCGATCCGATACGGTCGACCGAATTTCTCAACCCTTCATATCGCAGTCGCCGTGCCGCGGTCGACCGATGGAGTCTCTAGATGTTTTGCTCAAAACTCTTTAGCTGGCTCGCGGTCGGACCGATTTTTTTCGGTCTGGTTCGACGGAAGTATTTTTTCGGTCGCACCGATATTTTCTTCGGTCAACCGATTTTTTGCCTCTGTTCAGTCCGTGAACTTTTTTAAAACGGTCGTCTTGCTCGCCCTGTGCTTTCACTTGTTAGCTGATTGCATTAGTTGTGATGAGGGTCTGAAGAAGAGATTATTATCTCATTTGGGTAGAGTTATTTTTTGTTTTAAAATGATTTAAACTTTCCTATAAGATCGCCAGACCTCTTCTTCTCCTCCAAGCCCTAACGTTTGAAAACCAAAGAGCTTTTTTGTTTCCTTGAGAAATTTCAAAACTCTGTTTTTCTTCTGTTTCAAGTGTGTTTCACTTCCCAAGCCTTCAGTATCTCTTCTTTGCTATAGGGGCTTGTGTAAACAAGAGGTTCTTTGCTTGCTTTTTCTTCTGGCTGCTGGTGTGGTTGAGATCTGTGGAATCTACTGTCGGGGAGTGTGATCTGTGAGATCAAACTGTGTAGTGAGAGAGAAGATTCTTGTGGATCGCAGCTGTTGTTGACGAAGTTCCGGCTTCCAAACGCTTGACACATGATGTTAGTGGATTTCTCCTCGAGACGTGGGGAGGCGGCGACGTAGGTCAGGCGGGCCGAACCCTCGTAACACATCGCGCGTCAAGGATAACGATCTTCCGTAACTCTAGTCTCTTTCTATTGATTGCACTTATGTTTTGTGGGTTTGTTTGTGCTGAGTTTTAATTAGCATATTAGAAGCCTCTGCTGACCCTAATCACCCGCCTCTAGGGTCCAACAATGGTTATCAGGTTGGTCTCTAATCAGGTTGTTTGGTTTAACAACCGTAGAGAAAATTAATGGAGGCCTCCTTTGAGATATGCATATGCTAGAAGGACAATGCCACAACTAGCACCACTCTCCTTCACCGCACTAATTTTGCTTATTGGAAGGTTAGGATGCAGAATTTACCTATCGTGTGCATAGACTTGAACATTCTAGAGCTCATCAGAAGAGAAATATGAAAGAAAGTCTCACAAGTCCGGGAACAATGAACGCATGGGAAAGGCACCGTAGCTAATCTAACGCTAAGCGCTATGAACGCTTAAATTGTGGTCTTTCCCCTAATTAATATAAAGTTTCCACGTGTGCAACCGCATTACGAAATTTGGGTGGATAAATTATGTGTCACCAGAAGGAACCCGCCCAAGTTAAGGGAAAATCTAATGATTAGTGAGCTTTATGCCATGATTATGAGCCTATTTAAATTGCTTCCAAATGAAGCCTATTGATGCTATGTTTTCTCGTTTTACTAATCATCATCAAGAATTACATGCGTCTAGATAGCAATTATCCATTACAAGAGATGAATTACACGATACTCGCCTCCTTGACTCCGACATGCGGAACCCATACTTAGCGGCCTTGAGGAAGCTCATGGACTCAACTCTTAGCTCTTGATAGCCTCATCGAAATCGCTCAAAGTGCATGAAAAGAAGCTCAAGGGCGAAGGAAAAGGAGGAAGCTGTCATCACGCGAAGATTGAAGTGAGCGTCACCAAAATTGAAGACATAGGCTCTCAAGGGAGGCTAGGTGACAACTCATCTTTGTCGTCGGATCCAGGTGAAGTTGAATTTTAAGAGAAGTGGCCTCATCTCTCTAGAAGAATCTCTAGACTTATCAAAATGAACAAAAAATTTTATCCCCAATCTAACAACAAGTTTTCATCTCGTGTAGGAAAATGCTATTGAATGCACACGAACCGGGCACATCACTGAAGGCATTGCCCCGAAAGCTCAAGGAAAAGTACCATGAAGCTACAAAAAGAAAAGGTATTATGCCGGATGGAAGAATCCGAACCAAGTGACTCGATAGTGCATGAAGAAGGAGCCAATTTGTCTTCATGACCCAAATGTTTGTTTCATGGCCAATGACAAGAGTAACTCGAGGCGGTGCGCGAGGGGAGGCGGGGGGGCGCCGGGCGAAATGAATCTTCTATATGCAGACTGTGACATAGCTATGGCATTAGAGAGTTTAACTTTGAATTTAAACAGAATGTCTAAGATACTGCTTCTTTCAAAAATTGCATCCTTCTTGTGATATTAAAGCCTAGAGCACTAACACTCTCTTGCTCTAAAAGATGAATTGCCTAGGAAGATCTCGATTTTGCGAACAAGCAATTAATGATCAAGATTGAAAAATTAGAAATTGAGGGGTTGTAGAATAGACCCACTCCATGGTTTATGACAACTACAATCACCATAGTAAGAAATAGGTTTCATAGTTCCAACATGCGTTAACATACAAAAGAATTTTGTAGCACCATTATTGTATGAGACATGAAATCTCTCTCTT
>NC_033796.1:36394590-36407341 GCF_001876935.1 Asparagus officinalis | reverse complement strand
CCCTTCTTTTAGAAGTGGGATTGGTAAATATTAATTAGCTTCACAGTTATTACGAATCCAACAACATCTGCAATAGAGAATTTTTTAGTGATCATTAATACGTAGAAATATTTGTATGATAATTTTTTTTAAAATCTTACCAAAAGACATTTTTTCATCATCAAAAGCAGAAGTATCTTTAAATGAAAGGAATGTTGGTTTCGACTTCTTAAATGATACAAAGTTTTTTGTTTCTTTTTTCTGTCTTTGTTGTTAGAGCCAACTCCTTTTCTAGATTAATTGATGAATATTTCAAATTTAGAGGCTTTACTTCTCTATTTGTTATAGTATATGTTTCTCCCTTTATCAATAAACCGTTGAACTTTTCTATCAGCTTATTAAATAAAATTGCTTGGATAAGTGTTCCTTACAAAAGACACAATGGGGAATAAATCACGTCATCACGATAATATAAAAATTACATGGAATAATAACAATGTAAAATTTGTATAACGTCTTCATCAATTAGAATCAACTTTTGCTTCTTCCCTTCTCCATTCTTAAAGGAGTCTATAGTATTACGTAAAACACGAATATTTATACTACATTGTGTCTTCTGTAAATTTTTAACTCTTGGATCGAGATGTTGGCTTGATCATTAATTCCATCTTGATCAGATGACATGCTTCACGAAAAAAGTATATAATTTATAAAGCTAATTCGGAGGTTATACCTTACAAACAAAAACATACTTTTACTAACCTCTTTGAATCACATAGTGTTGCTTCCATCTCCACCTGTTTTTTTTTTTTTGGTAGGATTTTTAAGATTTTGTAAGATGGAAGTTGTGCATGGATCACATTTATATGAGATTTGACTAATAATGGCACGCCAAATAATTAATTTGATGATGGGGGGTTACAAAAGTATAATGTAACTTATTTTACATAAATGACTATAATAATTATTTTAATGTTTTGCATACTCACTAAAGTACACAATAAGAAGAGTTAAATGTTCATAATGGTTTATGATAACCGTTTTTACAAATAATTAAGAAGTAACGGTTTATGACTTGCACTATGACTTAATTTGATGATCGATGGTCGGGGGTACAAAAGTATAATGTAACATATTTTACATAAATGACTATAATAATTATTTTAATGTTTTGCATACTCACTAAAGTATACAGTAAAGAGAGTTAAATGTCCATAATGGTTTATGATAACCGTTTTTACAAATAATTAAGAAGTAACGGTTTATGACTTGCACTATGACTTTTAAAATATTTTTTTTTTTGGTTTATGAGTATGCATTTAATTGGGGGTTATGTATGTATGGCTATGATTTATGTATGAATGCATGTATTTTATGTATGATTTTTTGGGGTTATGAGTATGTATTTAATTGGGGTTATGCATGTATGGCTATAGTTTATGTATGAATGCATGTATTTTTTATATATATGTATATGTTTAAAAAGGTATTTTCGGAAGAAATGTTTTAATATCTCAATCCACTTGATAGTATTAAATTACTAAGGTGATTTCTAGGGAGAAAAAATAACCCTAGTCTTTATGATCTTTATTAATAATAAAAGTATGCGTTACGTTATGCTATTCTGACTGGTACTAGTATGTATGTGCTCATTATAGTAACGATCCTTTTTGTACAACAGCACAAGACAAATTAATGAAAGAATACATACAAAGAAAAGCTACATATATATAATTAAGTAGGTAGATGTGTCAAACA
Organism: Asparagus officinalis; assembly: GCF_001876935.1. NCBI lineage: Eukaryota > Viridiplantae > Streptophyta > Magnoliopsida > Asparagales > Asparagaceae > Asparagus > Asparagus officinalis. The sequence continues at coordinate 36,405,604 of NC_033796.1, read as the reverse complement.
GAGATAAGGAGGGAGCATCTCTATCCTGCTGCTAGTCAATTTGCACCGTCCAATTTTTTTTTTTTTTTTTGTCCATTTTTATTTATTTCACTAGATTATGATGCTTCATTTGTATCATCTTTGTTTTCTTGATCAACGCGTTGATGGAGAATGAGAAAAATGTAACAACATATATGAATGTTGTTAGCAATATCTTTCGGCTCATTATGATATTCTTATGAATCTTATCATTAGTGATTGCACTCAATTTTCAAATTATCACTCGAATAAAATCAAGGAGTTACGGACATCACATGATTTTAATAACAAATTGCAAATTTAGAACGGTCCGAACCTTGATTAGTTTGTGAATATCACGGGGGGCAATTGAGGCTAAAAAATACCAACATTGTCCCCGTAAAAAATTAAAATTAAAAAACCCCCGACTCCCGTTGGAAGCACGTGAGGCGCCGCATTCCAAAGTGTCCACGTCAGCAAAGTGCAGGCTGGGGGAAACAGAGAAGCTGGCGGATAAGATCGTCCCCTGAACTGCTTGTCTGGTTGCGGGACCCGCGATGCACCTCCATCGTATTTCTTACGGTGGTCCCAAGAGCAAAGGCACGAGAGCGGGTAGATGGGTAAGCGGGTAGCCACGTTGGCCAACGAGAGAGGGAGGAATCATACGGCGAAGCAAAACATCCCTTCTTCCGTAAGGGTATGTTTGGTAAGAAATTTTTTCCATTGAAAGCTGGTCAAAGTATTATTTTCGGACAGGCTTTCAAGTAAAATTATTTTTTTAGAAACAAATTTTACTTGAAAGTCTGTTAAAAAGTGACAGTGACATTTTTGACAGGCTTTCAAGAGAATTTTCCCCTTAAAAACAGGAAACCAAACAGCCCCTAAGTGGTTATCGCTGTGATCAGACTCAGACTCCTCACATACACTGCACGTGCGTAGTTCCCTCGCGTATACCAACTGTCTTTTTTTAGGCTTCCCACGTTCTAAATTTCCAATTCCCACAATTCAATCTCATTTCTAATCAAAACTCGTTCTTTTATTGCCGAGTCAAGTTTAATTACCAACTTTAAAATTAATGACATTCTAAAGACACATAAAGAATGAATTTGGAAGGAAAGAAAAACTTGATCTTTAGCATCGTTGGGTATGAAGTCCAAAAAACTACTCATTATATTGGACACGTCGGATAGGAGCTTGAATAGTTAGGAATGTTAGGTTTGGGGTGGATACCAACCTTCGACGGCGGAGGAGCTCCGACGAGCTCGGAGATGTCGCAGGCGAACGCGACCCTCAGATGGCGAACGCGACCCTCAGTCGGCGAACGCGATGGTGGCTTTGGGCGAACGCGACCCTCGGTGTTTGGCGACTCCGACCCCCGCGTTCAGAGCTCCGACCTCCGCGTTTCAGCGCCCACGCTCGCGTCCGTTCGTGCGCTGGCGACAGGCTGTCGCCAGCTTCACTGTAGCTACAGTGTTTGTTTGAGGAATCTCAGTTTAGAGATTCGCTCTTGATTTGTAATTTCTTGTTAGATTAAATAAGAAATTAACTGTGTGGCTCCCGAGGACGTAGGCAGTTGCCGAACCTCGTAAATCTTGTGTACTGTTCTCTATTCTGCATTTCTGTTGCATTAGGGATTTAGGCGTTAAATTCCCAACAACTGGTATCAGAGCGTGAAACGATCTAGAGGAAGTCAGATTCAAGTGGGAGTCATGGCCGCAGATGAGGGAAAGGTGAGAATAGAGAAGTTTGATGGATCAGATTTCAGATTCTGGAAAATACAGATAGAGGATTATCTGTATCAGAAAAATCTGTATCAACCTCTCTCGGGGAAGAAGCCGGAGGGTATGAAGGAAGAAGATTGGAATCTTCTGGACAGAAAAGCCCTCGGGGTTATTCGTTTGACGTTAACCCGCAATGTTGCTTTTAACATTGCAAAGGAGAAGACCACGGCAGATCTTATGGCAGCACTCTCAAATATGTATGAGAAGCCATCAGCCTCAAATAAAGTCCATTTGATGAGACGGTTGTTTAATCTGCGAATGGCGGAAGGTGCATCGGTAGCACATCATCTCAATGAACTCAATACAGTCACAACCCAATTGAGTTTAGTCGACATTGAGTTTGATGAGAAAGTTCGGGCGTTGATACTTTTGTCTTCCCTACCAGAGAGTTGGAACGCTACAGTCACGGCAGTGAGTAGCTCATCGGGAAAGAAAAAGTTGAAGTTTGACGACGTTCGTGATCTGGTTCTCAGTGAGGAGATCCGACGGAGAGAGTCGGGTGAAGCTACAACCTCTTCAGTATTGCATACAGAGTCAAGAGGTAGAAGTTCAACCGGAGGAAATGGATCAGATGACAGAAGATCCAAATCCAGAAATCCCAACAGTTCGAAGGCTATCGAGTGTTGGAAGTGCGGGAAAACCGGGCACTACAAGAATCAGTGAAGGAGTGCACGGGAGGAGTGGGAGGCAAATGCAGATGTGAACGTTGTCTCCACCTCAGGAGGAGATGATGCGCTGATATGCTCTTTGGAGAGCAAGGAGGAGTCTTGGGTGTTGGACTCGGGAGCATCATTCCATGCTACTTCTCAGAAAGAATTCCTCGAGAAGTATATCCCCGGAAACCTTGGAAATGTATATCTTGGTGACGATCAAGCATGTGCCATTATTGGCAAAGGTGTAGTGAAGATTAAGCTGAATGGGTCAGTATGGGAGCTGAAGGATGTCTACACGACGACTTTCCATGGAGATGACTGGAGGATTTCGAAGGGCGCAATGACGATTGCCAGAGGTAGGAAGACTGGTACCCTGTATATGATAGCGGGTGCACGTTGTTCAATCTCAGTTATGGTAGGCAATGAGACTTCAAAGCTGTGGCACCAGAGACTCGGTCATATGAGTGAAAAGGGGATAAAGATTATGCACACAAAGAGAAAACTCCCAGGTTTACAATCAGTAGAGATTGATATGTGTGAAGAATGCATACTTGGAAAGCAGAAGAGAGTTAGCTTTCAGACAAGTAGCAGACCCCCCAGGAAGCAGAAGCTAGAGCTTGTTCACTCAGATGTTTGGGGACCAACAACCCCCCAGGAAGCAGAAGCTAGAGCTTGTTCACTCAGATGTTTGGGGACCAACAACCACCGCGTCGATTGGTAGGAAACACTACTTCGTGACTTTTATTGATGATCACTCTCGGAAAGTATGGGTCTACTTTATGAAGAAAAAGTCAGAAGTGTTTGAGGCTTTCAGAAGATGGAAAGTCATGGTCGAGAATGAGACCGGTTTGAGGGTAAAGAAACTCAGAACAGACAATGGTGGTGAGTATGAAGACACCAGATTCAAGAAGTTCTGCTATGAGCACGGTATCAGAATGGAGAGGACCGTGCCCGGCACGCCTCAGCACAATGGTGTGGCTGAGCGCATGAATAGAACGTTGACAGAGAGAGCCAGAAGCATTCGGACACAGTTAGGCCTACCGAAGCAGTTCTGGGCAGAAGCGGTCAACACAGCAGCTTACTTGATCAACCGAGGTCCATCGGTTCCATTGGAGCACAGAATACCAGAGGAGGTATGGTGCGGAAAGGAGGTAACCCTCTCACATCTCAGAGTTTTCGGTTGTGTAGCTAATGTGCATATAAGTGATCAAGGCAGGAATGAGCCTGATCCCAAGTCCAAGAAATGCACATTCATCGGGTATGGTGAAGACGAGTTCGGCTACCGCATTTGGGACAACGAAAACAGGAAGGTGATCAGGTGCAGAGATGTGACATTCAACGAGAAGGTGATGTACAAGGACCTGCACAAGACAGATGACGGTGACTCAGAGAGCGAGTCAACATTTGTAGATGCAGATGAAGTTCTGGATAACCTCTCGGAAGAACCCAATGCAGAAGGTCCTCAACCAGAAGAGCCTGTTGGACAGAACGGTGCGCAGGAGCCCGACGCACCAGCTCCGATATTGAGGAGAAGTACTCGTCCTCCTGTGCCTAACAGCAGATACATGAATTATATGTTGCTGACAAGTGGAGGAGAGTCTGAAAGCTTTGATGAAGCTTGTCAGAGTGGAGATGCGAGCAAGTGGGAGTTTGCTGCGAAAGAAGAGAAGAAATCTCTGATCTCCAAAAAGACATGGGGACTATCTGAGTTGCCCATAGGGAAGAAGGCACGTCACAATAAGTGGGTGTATCGAGTGAAAAAGGAGCAGAATGGTTCCAGAAGATACAGAGCCCGACGAGTTGTCAAAGGATTTCAACAGAATATCCAAGGAAGAAAGGATCCAGCGGATATGTTGACAAAGGTAGCGACCTTTCAGAAACTGGAGTTGGCCCACGCTCGCGTCCGTTCGTGCGCTAGCGACAGGCTGTCGCCAGCCTGTCAAAATTTCGGCTATAAAAGAAGCCCCCCTGAGCCCTAGGGTTTGTGCCTCTCTCCCCCGATCTTCCTGGCGGCGGATTCCCCTAACGCAGTAGCGTTCTCCCCCTAACGCAACAGCGTTCTCTCAAATCGCAGCAGCGATTTCTAATCTCCAGCTCTCAAATAGTGTTTTGAGGGGAGATTAAGAAAGGGATTTAAGAAGAGAGAGAGAGAAAAGAGAAAAGGGGATTTTATAGTGGGTATTAACACTGTAGCTACAGTGTTCAGTTTGAGAGATCCCGGTTTAGGGATTTGCTCTTGATTTGTAATTTCTTGTTAGATTAATAAGAAATTGACTGTGTGGCTCCCGAGGACGTAGGCAGTTGCCGAACCTCGTAAATCTTGTGTACTGTTCTTTATTCTGCGTTTCTGTTGCATTAGGGATTTAGGCGTTAAATTCCCAACAAGGAAAACATTTCATATTCAGGAAGTGTTTTCTAGTATATCAATTTGGGAGTATTGAGATCTTAACCACAAAGGAAAAAAGTTTCGACCGTTGAAATTTAAATCTGTTAATAGATGATTATAAAAGAAAGGAAATTGTTCTGATAAAATTTGTATTCTATAGATAACATTGTATATCAGTATATATATTTTTTAAACTTATAGTAATAAGAAAATATGTGTTTTTCGTATGCATTGTCTAAATAATTAGGTTGAGAGTAATACAGTACCATGTTCAGATCCAATGCGAGGAAATAAATCTTAATAAAATGCTAACATCGTAGCACGTGTAAATACACATGCAATAACCACTGAGTTTTAAGTACAAATAATTTTAAGTATGGAAATTAAAAAAATTAAACTGTAACTCCAACTGTTTTAGCGGAGTTTATTTTCCAAAAAGAAAAAAAAATTACATACAAAATACTTTTACGTTGTAGGTTGGAAAAGTGAAACAGTCATCTTTTTTATACCTTTTGTTTTTTCAAGTTCTGACTCAGATTAATCGATTTGGCATAAATTAATCTAATCTTCTTCCAAATTTGATAGCCATGTTGTAATAAGATCCGATGCTTGTCCATATCAAAAATGCATAAGGGTAGACTGATAATATATCGTTCAAGGTATATACATCTTGAATCTATTCAGAGATAATGCCTTTTGATTTTATATTAGAAATCTCATGATCTCATCCCAAGTTATCTCTCATCCCAAACTAAAGGAAAATCTACATGTTATTTATGTCGTGTGGTTATGAATATTTTTCAGAAGCAAATAAATTAATAGCATACAAAACAATTAGAGAGAAAAATTCCTCATGAACTCAAAATAGGGGGAGGACAGGTGAGGTGTCCCCTTCTTATTGCATAATGAGCTGGTCTTTATTATCATCATCCTATTAATCAACAGGAGGATATTTGATATGTCTCCCTAATATTACATAATAAGCTGGTCATCATTAATGATGATCAGCTCATTATATAATATTAGGAGGACATATCAAATATCCTCCTGTTAATCCTATATTTAATGATAACCAGCTCATTATATAATATTAGGAGGACATATCAAATATCCTTCTGTTAATCCTATATTTTGGGGCCTTTACAAAACTCAATAAGATATTGTAGTAGTAAAGCACGGGCACACGCCCGACAGAGTAAAATCTATGAGTCTTGTAACGGTTCGAAAACAGTTTCAGAGTTAGCCGTTGGTGTCGCTGGAACACGATAACTTAGTCCCTTGCTCGAGTTGAGAGAAATAAATGATGGTAAAAACCCACGAAACCCAAGGATTACTCACCCGTGGATTAGTGGGCCCCCACTACGTGCAACGGATTGGGTACAGTTAATTTCCACTGACAGGTGGACCCACATGTGACGCCCATCTGATTCAAGAGCTCGGGTCGGTCAAAGTTTTAAAATGTATACACTGAAATAGAATTGTAAAAGAAATCTCATAATATGCGTGCTTTGAAATGTATACCTTTTTTTTGAGGGGCTATTTGGTTGTTTTCATGAAAATCAAAGAAAATGTAAGGAGGTGAGGAAAACAACAAATAAGTTTTTCTCAAATTTCCTCAATTAAAATCATGAAACTTGTATCCTAAAATGTGGGTCACATCAACCAATGAGAATATGTCACATTATCATTTTTATTGATTTCAATGTGTGAAACAAACAGAGAAAAGAAAATTATTGTTAAAAACTTACGACAATGTTTACTTTTATTCCATTTTTTTAGCCATTTTCCATAAATTTTGGGTGAACTAAATATATAGCCCCTAGGAGAGAGAGAGAGAGAGAGAGAGAGAAATGTATACTGAAATAGTATTGTAAAGAAATCTTCTAATTTGCTCAAGTTATATCAAATAGGCTTACATTAGTGATTTCTGTTAAAATCTAATTCGAACAAGTTATCTATTCAATAAAATTGACCATGTTCAATTTAATTCTCTCCTTTCAAATGAGAAAATTAGATGAGATGGTTTATAAATTTTGCTTTTATCGAAAGATCTGAATACCACTTGGTTATCTCATCTGGAATCTGATTGCCTACGTTCTATTTCTTTGCTTTGTGAATAAAACTATGATAGCCATCCATTTGGTGCGTTGCTTAATGATATTTGGAAAGTTTCGATTTATGTTTGAACTGGGTAAGACCATTCTCTTGTAGAGGGTACATTTTTAACTTGAGGAAATACTTGAGAACAAATAGATAATTAGTTGTTATAGACTTCTTAATTTATTTGTGGAGAGTTTTATCTTAAAAATAAATAAATAAATAAAAGCATCACGAAAATAACAAACCTTTGTTAGTGAACTTAGGTTAATATAACGGACTTCAACTAGTGTAACGATTTGGATGGCTTATTTTATGATATTGTATTTTGTGGGGCTTATTCCAAATTATGCATCACGGAAATAAAAAAAGTTGGCATTTGGTCTATAAGATCAAGACTGATTTGGCGTTACTACCCTTCCCAGCAAAGAAGAAATTGACAACGATCTCATTTTTTTTTAAATCCCTAAAAAGAGGGTACAAGTGAAAAAGGTAAATTTACGTTTATGAGAACACCATGGAAGAGAAAATTGTGGTGGTTTTGCACATACTTATTTTAGGAATTGATAGCATACTCTCCGTTTGAAAAATCCAAAAAAAAAAAAAAAAAAAAATTCTGGTGATTTTGTACAATTATTATTGCCTCCACATAGTTAACCGAGCAGGTGTCCAAACGTGCATGGCAGTGGCATGAAGTATCCTTACTTAATTGCACACAAGAAAAAGCTCACATCGCTAATAATCTTAGCAGAGAGGGAGCACTTGTCTCTTGAAAGTGTACTTGTAAATTTCTCGAAGGGTTCCTGGGGGTGTTTGGCAATCTAAATGTGAATTTAAAATATATAAGTTACTTTTTTTTGTAAATGACTTTTACATCCATGTCAGCACGCAAGTGAAATACATTGTTTGTTTGAAAAAATAAATTATTATCGAAAGTGCAATGTGAAGATGATGTGGCAAAATAAGATTAATTAAAAAATATAATTAAAATTATTTAATAAAATTAGTTACATTTTTATCACTTTCATGTGACTTCACCACTTTTTTAGGGAAAGTCAAAATTGCATTAAATCTTATGTGACAACTTTCTTACATCTTACTTTCATAACCACATACATGAAAACAAACACCTTAATTATTAAATGAAAGTAACTTTCTCACTTTCATCTTTTACTTGCATGCAAACAAACACCCCCTTAGTCGTGGATGCCACAAATTCGTCTCATAATTTTAAATATCATTCGAGTCAACAGAAGATTCTTCACATATACAAGCCAAGGATACGTGATATTATTTCGTAGACCAATATTCCTAATTATTAATGTTTCTTAACTCCTAATTAAAGTCACGAAAATTGTCGTTAACGAAGATTATTTCCTAGAGATAGGAGTAAACGGCCGGAGTCAAACCGTGTTGCTTCTGGCCAAAAAAGGATGCGTGCTAGCATGTGAAAAATCGAATAATACTCATCTCGTTCTGTTCCTATCATAGAGATTGTAGTGTATCAAACTAATTTAATTTAGGGAAAAATGCTTCCAGCCCCCAAAAGCCAAGTGAACATGCTTCCCACCCCCAGGACTTGGTCAATGGGTGTTTTACCCCTAAAAATAAAGAATCTGTTCTCTGAGCCCCCAAAACACAAAACCCAAGACATTAAAACATGTGAAGACCATAATACCCTTCTCTCTCTCTCTTTCTTTTTTTATTAAAATATGATGGGGGATTATTTTATTATTTTTATTTTCTCTCTCTCTTTATCATGATGTACCAAGAGGATAGTTGAAATGATTGATGAGGATTATTTTATTATTTTCGTTTTTTATTATTTTGGTTGTTTGTATTGGGAGGTTGTTAAAGTTACGGGTTGATTGTTAAGGTTACGGGTTGGTTGTTAAGGTTAATGGTTTGTTGTTAAGGTTATGAATTCTCTCTCTCTCTCTTTCTTTTTTTATTAAAGTATGATGGGGATTATTTTATTATTTTTGTTTTCTCTCTCTTTTTATCATGATGTACCAAGAGGATAGTTGAAATGATTGATGAGGATATTTTATTTATTTTTGTTTTTATTATTTTGGTTGTTTGTATTGGGAGGTTGTTAAAGTTACGGGTTGATTGTTAAGGTTACGGGTTGGTTGTTAAGGTTAAGGGTTTGTTGTTAAGGTTGTGGATTTGTTGTTAAGGTTGTGGATTTGATTGTTAAGGTTACGGGTTGGTTGTTAAGGTTAAGGGTTTGTTGTTAAGGTTGTGAATCCTCTCTCTCTCTCTTTTTTTATTAAAATATGATGGGGATTATTTTATTATTTTTCATTTCTCTCTCTCTCTTTATCATGATGTACCAAGAGGATAGTTGAAATGATTGATGAGGATTATTTTATTATTTTTGTTTTTTATTATTTTGGTTGTTTGTATTGGGAGGTTGTTAAAGTTACGGGTTGATTGTTAAGGTTACGGGTTGGTTGTTAAGGTTAAGGGTTTGTTGTTAAGGTTGTGGATTTGTTGTTAAGGTTGTGTTCTCTGAGCCCCCAAAACACAAAACCCAAGACATTAAAACATGTGAAGACCATAATACCCTTCTCTCTCTCTTTCTTTTTTTATTAAAATATGATGGGGATTATTTTATTATTTTTGTTTTCTCTCTCTCTTTATCATGATGTACCAAGAGGATAGTTGAAATGATTGATGAGGATTATTTTATTATTTTCGTTTTTTATTATTTTGGTTGTTTGTATTGGGAGGTTGTTAAAGTTACGGGTTGATTGTTAAGGTTACGGGTTGGTTGTTAAGGTTAAGAGTTTGTTGTTAAGGTTATGAATCTTCTCTCTCTCTCTTTCTTTTTTTATTAAAATATGATGGGGATTATTTTATTATTTTTGTTTTCTCTCTCTCTTTATCATGATGTACCAAGAAGATAGTTGAAATGATTGATGATGATTATTTTATTATTTTCGTTTTTTATTATTTTGGTTATTTGTTTTGGGAGGTTGTTAAAGTTACGGGTTGATTGTTAAGGTTAAGGGTTTGTTGTTAAGGTTATGAATCCTCTCTCTCTCTCTTTCTTTTTTTATTAAAATATGATGGAGATTATTTTATTATTTTTGTTTTCTCTCTCTCTTTATCATGATGTACCAAGAGGATAGTTGAAATGATTGATGAGGATTATTTTATTATTTTCGTTTTTTATTATTTTGGTTGTTTGTATTGGGAGGTTGTTAAAGTTACGGGTTGATTGTTAAGGTTACGGGTTGGTTGTTAAGGTTAAGGGTTTGTTGTTAAGGTTGTGGATTTGTTGTTAAGGTTACGGGTTTAATTGTTAAGGTTACGGGTTTAATTGTTAGGGTTACCTATCTAAAGATCCTCTTGGTACATCATGATAAAGAGAGAGAGAGAGAGAAAAATAATAAAATAATCCTCATCATATTTTAATAAAAAAAGAAAGAGAGAGAGAAAGGTATTATGGTCTTCACATGTTTTAATGTCTTGGGTTTTGTGTTTTGGGGGCTCAGAGAACAAAATCTTTATTTTTAGGGGTAAAACACCCATTGACCAAGTCTTGGGGGTGGGAAGCACGTTCACTTGGCTTTTGGGGGCTGGAAGCATTTTTCCCTTTACTTTTTATGATTCATGAAATAAAAGGCGGAGTTTAATTATCCCTTATTTTTTGCGCAAAAAAGACAAATCACAACCATTAATTAATTACACAAATCAATAATTGTGATGAGAGTAATGGTCTCCCAAACTTTTTTTTTTGTGTAGTGAAGAGAGTTTCGATCCATACACACACAATAAATAAGTTGAGAGACCACTACCTTTTAATACATTAATCTTTGACTTTAATTTATAGTGGGCAGTTATGATTTATTCTACTCATGGTACTCATTATATCCCTATGAATTGTACTTATTTTCTAATTTCTGATCAAAAACAAATCACAACAATTAACTGTACAAATCAACGACTATGATAAGAGTAATGGTCTCTCCACTATTTTATTTATAGTGGTAAGGATCCTGATCCAATGTATACTACACAAATTTTTGAAGAATTACAGAGAATCAGGAAAAATCAGCAGAGAGTTTGGCGGTCGACCGGCGCGGTCGACC
>NC_033796.1:36313767-36393590 GCF_001876935.1 Asparagus officinalis | reverse complement strand
ATATATATATATATATATATATATATATATATATATATATATATATATATATATATATATATATATATATATATATATATATATATATATATATATATATATATATATATATATATATATATATATATATATATATATATATATATATATATATATATATATATATATATATATATATATATATATATATATATATATATATATATATATATATATATATATATATATATATATATATCTATATATATATATATACGAAGAAACCAATATATGTGTGTGTATAGATAATGAGCTTAAGGTACTTAACACACATAATATAAAATCTAAACTAGATTACCCAAGCTTGATCTTGATCTTCATTGTAGCTCAACTTGGTACACATGCGGATGAAGCTTGAACTTGATCTTTAACTTGAATTGTACGATGCTTCACTCCACAATTCCGCCAACCTCCTCTTGATATGATCGTGTAGGCTCAATCCATCCAACCTCCAACTACGTTGTTTGTCTACAATAAATACGAAAACACAAATACTAGACAAACAATATTAGTGGTAAATTGTTTGTTAAACATCATCAAAACAAGAAGGCCAACAGGTACATGATATATTGTATTAGGCTGGGACATGATAGCTACCTAGGTTGTGCATGAGACCTATTGTAGTTTTGACATGTTTACATTTTTTTTGGTAGAGATGAGTATGTATTCTTTTCTTTATTTATTGCTTATGACCAACCTCAGGTTTAATATTTAGGGATCTACAATTTGAGATACAAGGTATATACATGAGGGTTTTCTTATTTGGATTATTTCGCTCGACGTACCTATGCTCGTGTTGTATTTCCCTAAGTACTAAAACCCATAAATGATTGTGTAAAAGATTTATATTATTATGTACTATCTGTATTTTCATATACAACGTGCCCTATCCCTTGGGGTTGGTTGTGATGTTGCTCGCTAGCGCTTTGACGCTCGTTGTCCTTTCAGGTAATGAGCCAGGAGCCCGGAGAGTCGCAGGTTGACGGCGATGCACTTTAGCTTCAGCCATCTATTTTAGTTATATTTTCTTTGAGCTCCACTGTAGACTTCTGTTTAGACATTTGAGAGTTTTATTCTAGAAGTTGTAAAGGCTTTGTGCCTTATTTTCTCTTGTCAGACATTTTGTATTTGAGACTTGATGAGAACTCCAGTTTACTTATTTCAGACATTTATTTGTATTCCAATATATTAGATGGTGAAATATTAATTTGATCTCTATTATTTCATCAGTTGATTCTTGTATAACCTTTTACTTGCTTTGTACTACACCTGTTGTTGATTCCACTAGAGAGATAGAAATTGTGATGGTGAAACGTGTTATTGCACGGTGTGGTGCATGGCAGGTTTGACATTTCTGGTTTCACCTCGGACTATAGCCTTGTGTGAACCCAGGGGCGTCACAATGACAGAGGTCACGGTCGATAATCTCAGAGTCACAATTTCGGCCAGCAGCGGGAAAATAGAGACACTACTTGTTAATCCGAGGATTTAGGGGCTAGCAGACCAGATTTGCATTAACCAAAAGATTGAGGGACAGATTCGTACAGTTTAGGAGGTTCTTGAGGGGCAGATAGTTTCGTATTCTCCAGCACTAGCAGCGGAGCAGTCTTCAGCCGTAGGCAGAGTATATGCGGTAGTACCACGTGACCATGGAGCTAGTGGAGCAATGGTGGAGGGTACGTTCCTTGTGAATTCTTTTCCCGCCCGTATTTCTCTTCGATTCGGGAACTTCGAATTTCTTCATTTCGTATGCTTTTATGACTAGACTCCAGCTTGTAGCTTAGCCTTTAGACACCCCTTTATCAGTTTCCAGCCCTTTAGGTGAGGTATCGCTTCTGGAGAGCGGTTATAGAAGGTGTACTATCAGTTTAGACGAGTCAGAGTTCGTTGTCGATTTGATAGTGTTGCATATGTTCGGGTTCGATGTTATCTTTGGTATGGATTGATTATCTTCCTACCAGGTTAGTATTGACTACTTTGCAAAGACAATTAATTTGCAAGCGTCCGATGGGTCCGAGATGATTGTAGCAACCTCTCAGGGCAACCATTTTACGGAGTCGTTTCTGGCGTACATCGAGGAGGTGATGCGACGGGATCAGAGTTTTGATTTAGTGGAGACTAGAGTTGTCTCAGAGTATCAGGATGTCTTTCAGAACATACCTGAGTTACCTTCTGTGTGAGAGGTCGAGATTTGTATTGAGTTACAACCGGGCACAGCTCCGATATCCCGCGCACCCTATCGCATGGCACCGGCTGAGATGAGGGAGCTTCAGACCCAGTTGGACGAGTTGTTAGCTCAGGGTTTCATTCATTGGAGTCATTCTCCTTGGGGCGTGCCGGTCCTCTTCGTGAATGTGACGCCCCTGGGTTCACACAAGGCTGTAGTCCAAGGTAAAACCAAGAATGTCAAACCTGTCATGCACCACTGTAAAACCCCATATTTTTGTTAGTAGTATATGTGAATTGTTAATGATAAAAAATTCTATTATGATTCACTGTAAAACCCCATATTTTTGTTAGTAGTATATGTGAATTGTTAATGATAAAAAATTCTATTATGATTAATGACTTGAGGTCATAGTAGTATATGTGAATTGTTAATGATAAAAAATTCTATTATGATTAATGACTTGAGGTCATAGAGACATTTGATAACAAGTTATTAAAGAAGTATGAGTGTAATTATATAGAGTTTTGTGCATTGTTTTTTAGCAAATTAGCAAAACGTGCATGGATCTGGAAATTAGACTGCTCAGTCAACTTATCAGTCGACTTATTAGTCGACTCATGAGTCGACCAATGAGTCGACTGACGGGCTGATTTTAGGTTTTCTTTAAGTTTGCGGGTTTGTTCGGTTTTGTATCGGGTTTAACCGCTCATATATGATATCTCCTACCCGAGAACACCTTTAGAACTCAAAACCCTAGCCCCCCTCTCTCCTTCTCAAACCCTAGCTCAGATTTTGATGTTTTGGAGGAGTTCTCGAAGGAGTTTGCATGGGATTTCGTGTAGTGCAGCGGAGGAGATCGTGCTTTGGAAGATCCAGGAGTTTGTGCATCATATCAGAGGTGAGTAACATCTCGCCCAACCCTCCCCACTGTTTGTATAGTTTTCTTGAGTTTTTATTTCGGATTATTGAGCCTAAAACGTATTTTTGTGCATAAAAATAGATGCTTTACATTATGAGATGCAAGATCTATATTTTTCAGTTATAAAAAGCTCACAAATGAATTTGTAAATTAAGATCCAGATCTGAAAATTTGTTTAAACATGAGTTTTAATATGATTTACTGTTTTCAATACATTTTTAAACATGTTTATATGTTTAAGGTTTTTAATGTAAGTGATCACATGCAAATTCTTTCGTTTCTATTGATACGCATGAGTTAGAATCAGAAATATTTTGCTGGACATGACGAAAAAGAACTTTAGGTTAACTTTTTTGTAGATAATCTTCGAAAATAGAAAACTAGGAATTTTCTGCTCGGTCGACCAATGAGTCGACTGAAGGGAAAATTCACAGTTTTGTGTTTTGTTCTGGTCGACCAATGAGTCAACCAATCCCAGTCGACTCATGAGTCGACTGATGAGGACTTTTCTAGTTTCCTTGGTTTGGATTTGTTTGGGGTGTTTCAGTTTAACTAAAATTGCTTATGCTTATTTATTGTAGTTGCGTGCTTTAATATGAACGAGGAGTTGTCTCGAATAACAGGTATTAGAAATTATTATTTAACCTGTATCTTTACATGTGAGATAACATGCGGACACAAAGTTTAAGTTTACACACTGAGACGCGTGTGAAATTCGTATATGTATATCTTTCCACATATCTCATCGATATTTACACAGTTTATTCAGTCCTCGTGTTGGACTATAATCCATTGAAGTCCTCGTGTTGGACTATAATCCATTTCATTCCTCGTGTTGGACATTTACCTTTTCGTCCATGTGTTGGACACCGGATAGACCTTGAGCATGACACTTATATTTTCATAGGCTGGACATGACACTTATGTGAGTTGTGATATGACATTGTATTTAAGTTCTGAGATAGGATTGTCTTCTTTTTATTATTGTTCTTGTATTAGATTTTGGGTTTGGTATTTAGGGATTTATAATTTGAGATACAAGGTATATACATGAGGGTTTCCTTGTTTGGATTATTTCGCTCGATGTACCTATACTCGTGTTGTAGTTTCCTAAATACTAAAATCCTCTTACATAGGGATTTACAATTTGAGCTACATGGTATATACATGAGGGTTTCCTTGTTTGGATTATTTTGCTCGACGTACTTATGCTCACGTTGTAATGACCTAAATAGGATCAGTGATTTCATATATATATATATATGTATTAACTGTATTTTCTGTATACAACGAGCCCTTTCCCTTGGGGTTGGTTGTGATGTTGCTCGCTAGCGCTTTGACGCTCGTTGTCCCTCTTCCTTTCAGGTAACGAACCAGGAGCCCGGAGAGTCGCAGGTTAATGGCGATGCATTTTAGCTTCAGCTGTCTATTTAGTTATATTTTTCTTTTGAGCTCCACCATAGACTTTTGTTTAGACATTTGAGAGTCTCATTCTAGAAGTTGTAAAGGCTGTGTGCCTTATTTCCTCTTGTCAGATATTTTGTATTTGAGACTTGTTGAGTACTTCAGTTTATTTATTCTAGACGTTGACTTATTCTTCAGTATGCTAGATGATGGAATATTAATTTGATCTCTATTATTTCATCTGTTGCTTTCTGTATTATCTTTTACTTGCTTTTGTACCTACACTTTTTATTGACTCTACTAGAGAGATGATAATTGTGATGGTGAAACATGTTATTGCACGGTGTGGTGCATGACATGTTTGACATTCTTGGTTTTGCCTTGGACTGTGGCTTTGTGTGAACCCAGGGGCGTCACAGTTGGTATCAAAGCTCTAGTTCTAGTATCCTTAGGATCATCCTGTGTCGAGTGGTGGAGCTAGGATAAAGTTTCTTAGGATTCATGTATAGAGTTCACTAAGGATTTCCTAGTATGAGTGAGGACGATATATGCGTATATCTAAAAATTTGAGAATATTTTTTTTATGACAACTATTTTTGTATAAATTTAAAGTATTTGTGTGAATACTAAATTGTTGTGAAAATCATATTGTGATATGTTGTGTATGCGTATATGTCTATTTTGACTCATAAACTCTTGTTTTCTTATGATCAGAGAGATGGCAAGATGTGGTAGACCTCGTACTCGGAGAGCTGGACAGGCAGAGTCACAACAGGCTCCACCTGAGCCACAGCAAGCTCAACCCGAAGCCGCAGCAGGCTCCCCAGTATCTTATTGATCTTATGGCTCCCATCGTAGCTAGGATAGCAGCAATTGAGGAGCTTGTGGCGAGTCATATCGCACCACCGACACTACCACCATCACTACCAGCAGATCAACCACAGGGGATACCAGCAGTTCCTATCAGTAAGAGACCCCCAGAGGCCGCACCTGCAGCTATTTCCCCAGCAGTCCCAGGTAGAGCCACAGAGCAGGAATCTTGGCTCCGTATGGTTGAGAGGTACCAGAAGATGAGAGCACCAGAGTTCCAGGGGTCAGTAGATGCTCTTGCAGCCCATAAGTGAAAGGAGGATGTGAGTAACATCCTCGATATACTTAATGTGTATTTGGTCCAGAAGCAGAGACTGGTGTCCTACAGTCTGAAGGGAGACGCCGGGAGATGGTATAGGCTCCAGTTCACTTCAGAGCACCCGATAACCCTCGCATGGGAGGACTTTGTTTATTTTTTCGATGGACAGTATATTTCTTCTGCAGCACGGACTGGGAAGGAGCTTGAGTTGTCCCGGTTGACTCAGGGGGACATGTCGGTGGCAGATTTTGAGAGCAGATTTATGGAGTTGCTGCACTTCACGGGCATGTGGCAGACTGGAGAGCGCCAGGCTCAGATGTTCTTAGCAGGACTCTGCCCTAATCTTCGTCGATACCTCATCTTAAGGAAGTTCTATTCAGTTTGAGAGGTAGCAGAAGCCGCCACATCACAGGAGATTGAGACTGGCATGTTTCAGAAGGATAAGGAAGGGAAGACCAAGGCAGGGCAGACACGAGATAAGGGCAAGAACAAAAGGCCTTTTTCTGGATCCCAGCAGCAACAGCAAGGCCCTCATAAGAAGGGACCCCAGCAGGATCAAAGAGCGTATCAGTAGTGCAAGTTTCAGGGAGTGTGTTTTAACTATCGCAAGGTCGGACATAAGGCATCGGAGTGTCGTAGTGCACCAGCATGAGCCCAGCAGGGCAAGGGTCCGAACCAGTAGTAGCAACGATAACAGGGCAGAGGTCAGGGCCAGCAGACGAGACTTGAGGCACCTCCAGCAGCACTGAGGACCGAGGGGCAGATTCGCGCAGTTCAGGAGGTTCCTCAGGGGCAGATGGTTCCGTATTCTCCAGCACTAGCAGCAGAGCAGTCTCCAGCCACAGGCAGAGTATATGCGATAGTACCACGTGATCATGGAGCTAGTGGAGCAGTGGTGGAGGGTATGTTCCTTATAAATTCTTTTTCCGCCCGTATTCTCTTCGATTCTGGAGCTTCGCATTCCTTCATTTCATATGATTTTATGACTAGACTCCAGCTCGTAGCTCAGCCATTAGACACCCCTTTATCAGTTTCCACCCTTTTAGGTTAGATATCACTTCTGGAGAGCGTTTATAGGAGGTGTACTATCAGTCTAGATGAATCAGAGTTCGTAGTTGATTTGATAGTGGTGCATATGTCCGAGTTTGATGTCATCCTTGGTATGGATTAGTTATCTTCTTACCATGTTAGTATTGACTATTTTGCGAAGACAGTCAGATTGCGAGCGTCCGATGGGTCCGAGATGATTATGGCCACTTCTCAGAGCAACCGTTTTACGGAGTTATTTCTGGCGTACATCGAGGAGGTGATGCGACAGGATCAGGATGCTGATTTGTTAGAGACTAGAGTTGTCTCAGAGTATCA
Source organism: Asparagus officinalis (assembly GCF_001876935.1). Lineage (NCBI taxonomy): Eukaryota > Viridiplantae > Streptophyta > Magnoliopsida > Asparagales > Asparagaceae > Asparagus > Asparagus officinalis. The sequence continues at coordinate 36,386,564 of NC_033796.1, read as the reverse complement.
GAATGTCTTTCAGGACATATCTGGGTTACCTCCTATGAGAGAGGTCGAGTTTTGTATTGAGTTGTAGCCGGGCACAGCCCCGATATCCCACGCACCCTATCGCATGGCACCAGCTAAGATGAGGGAACTTTAGACCCAGTTGGACGAGTTGTTAGCTCAGGGATTTATTCGTTGGAGTCATTCTCCATGGGGCACGCCAGTTCTCTTCGTGAAGAAGAAGGACGGTAGTATGAGATTGTGCATTGATTCTAGAGAGTTGAACAAGGTCACTATCCGGAATAGGTACCCATTCCTACGATTGATGACTTGTTCGACCAGTTGCAGGGAGCGCAGTTCTTCTCGAAGATTGATCTTCCTTCTGGTTATCATCAGTTGCGGGTTCGGGAGATGGATATCCCCAAGACCGCTTTTCTTACTCGATATGGATCTTTCGAGTTCATGGTCATGCTATTTGGGTTGACCAATGCACCCGCGGTATTTATGGATTTGATGAATCGGGTTTTTTGTCCTTTCTTGGACCAGTTCGTGATTGTTTTCATCGACGACATCCTCATTTAATCGAGATCGGAGGTAGATCATGAGCAGCATCTCCGATTAGCTTTGCAGACCCTACGGGAGCACCAGTTAGTAGATCATGAGCAGCATCTCCGATTAGCTTTGCAGACCCTACGGGAGCACCAGTTATATGCCAAGTTCAGCAAGTGTGAGTTTTGGCTTTCTACGGGAGCACCAGTTATATGCCAAGTTCAGCAAGTGTGAGTTTTGGCTTTCAGAGGTCAGATTTCTCGACCACATCATCAGCAGAGAGGGCATATCAGTAGACTCAGCTAAGGTTACAGCAGTGCTTGATTGGGAACCGTCAAAGACGGTGACAGAGATTTGTAGCTTCTTGGGATTAGCAGGTTATTACAGAAAGTTCATCCAGGACTTCTCAAAGATTTCGATGCTACTTACACGCCTTACGAAGAAGGGTGTATAGTTTATTTAGAGCACAGAGTGTCAGAAGGCCTTTGATACATTGAATGCTAAGTTGACTTCAGCACCGGTTTTGACTATTCCGAGCAGCGACGAAATGATAATACAAGAGATAACTGATGAAATAATAGAGATCAACTTAATATTTCATCATCCAACATACAAAAATACAAGATCAATGTCTGAAATAAATAAACTGGAATCTCAACAAGTCTCAAGTACAAAATATCTGAATAAGAGAAAATAAGGCACACAGCCTTTACAACTTCTAGAATAAATCCCTCAAATGTCTAAACAAAAGTCTACAGTGGATCTCAAAAAAAATATAACTAAAATAGATAGCTGAAGCTAAAGTGTATCGCCATCAACTTGCGACTCTCCGGGCTCCTGGCTCGTTACCTGAAAAGGGGAGGGACAACGAGCATCAAAATGCTAGCGAGCAACATCACAACTAACCCCAAGGGAAAGGGCTCGTTGTATACAGAAAATACAGTTAATACATATATATATAAAATCACCGATCCTATTTAGGAAATTACAATATGAGCTTAAGTACGTCGAGCAAAATAATCCAAATAAGGAAACCCTCATGTATATACCTTGTAGCTCAAATTGTAGATCCCTAATGATAAGAGGGTTTTAGTACTTAGGAAATTACAACACGAGCATAGGTACGTCGAGCGAAATAATCCAAACAAGAAAACCCTCATGTATATACCTTGTGTCTCAAATTGTAAATTCCTAAATACCAAACCTGAAATCTAATACAGGAACAAAAATAAAAGAAGACAAACCCATCTCAGAACTTAAATCTGGTGTCATGTCGTAACTCACATAAGTGTCATGTCCAGCCTATGCAAGTATCAGTGTCAATCTCAAGGTCAAAACTGATGTCCAACACATGGACTAAAACTAGATGTGGTGGATGTCCAATACATTGATTGCATATGAAAATTATCCAACACATGGACTGAATGTGATAAATGTCCAACACATCATAATTGCCCAACACATGGACTAGATGAAATATATGAGCAGATGCATATACCCTAATTTCTCATGTGTCTCGGTATGCAAACCTAAACTCGTGTCCGTATGTTATCTCACATGTAAAGATACAGGTTAAACAAAAATTTCTAATACCCGTTATTCGAGGCGACTCCTCATTCATATTAAAGCACACAACAATAAACAAGAATAAACAGTTTCAGTTAAACTAAAACAACCCAAACAGATTCAAACCGAGGAAACTAGAGAATTCCTCATGAGTCGACTCATGAGTCGACTGGGATTGGTTGACTCATTGGTCGACTAGAACAAAACACAAAACTATAAATTTTCTTGTCAGTCGACTCATAAGTAGGCTGATAAGTCGACTCATTGGTCGACTGAGCAGAAAATTCCCTGTTTTCTGCTTCCGCTGATTATCTGCAAAAGTGTTAACCTAAAGTTCTTCTTTGTCATGTCCAGCAATATATTTCCGATTCTAACACATGTGTATCAACAGAAATAAAAGATTTGCATGTAACTACTTACATTAAAACCCTAAACATATTTATACATGTTTAAAAAAGTATTGAAAACAAAGAAATCACAAAGAAACTCATGTTTAAAACTAACTCCAGATCTGGATCTACATTACAAAAACGTTGGTTGGTTTTTATTAACTAAAACATGTGATTTCTCACATCATATGCCATAGAGATATATTTTTATACGCAAAATAATGATTTTGGCTCAATAAATCCAAAATAAAACCAAATAAAACTATACAAACAGTGGGTGTAGAACTAAGCGAGATGTTACTCGCCTCTGATATGCTGAAAAACTCCTGAACCCTCTGGAAAACGATCCTCCTTTGGCAGCACCTCAAAAATCTTGTTGAAATCCTCCGAAAATTCCCCCAAAATCACCAAACACTAAGCTAGGGTTTGAGGGGAGAGAGAGGGGCTAGGGTTTTTGGGTTCTGAAGGTGTTCTCGGGTAGGAGAGATAATATATGAGCGGTCAAACCCAAAACAAAAATGAATAGACCCGCAAACTTAAAAGAAAACCCAAAATCAGCCCGTCAGTCGACTCATTGGTCGACTCATAAGTCAACTCAATGGTCGACTCATAAGTCGACCGAGCAGACATTTCCAGATTCGTGCATGTTTTGCTAATTTGCCAAAACCAATGCACAAAACTTTATAAAAAATACATTCATACATATCTGATAACTTGTTATCAAGTATATCTATGATCTCAAGTCATTTACCATAATAGAATTATCTATCACCAATAATTCACATATACTTCTAACAAAAATACGGGGTTTTACAGGGTTGGTCCATGTAAACTTCTTCATCTAAATTTCTATTTAGAAAAGTGGTTTTTACATCCATTTGATATAACACTAAGTCATAATGAGCCACCATAGCTATAAAAATTCTAAATGAATCCTTTTTCAAAACAGGAGCAAATGTTTCTTTATAGTCAATGTCATCCTTCTGAGTAAAATCTTTGGCAACGAGTCTAGCCTTGTATCATTCGATATTGCCATTTGAGTCGTGTTTGATCTTAAAAACCCATTTACACCCAACTCTTTTACAACCTTTAGGCAATTCTACAAGATCCCAAACTTTATTATGCTCCATTGATTTCAACTCATCTTCTGTAGCATCAAACTATTTATCAGCATTTTGACTTTTCACGACCTGTGAAAATGAAACCGGGTCTTTATTAATTCCAAAGTCATGTTCTGACTCTTGTAGATAAACCACATAATCATTTATTTGTTGTTCTTAAAAGTCGTTAAACTGTTCAACAACTATAGGAACAACAATTTGAGAAGAAGTTAAAGGCAAAGGAACATTCATTTTAACTTCTTGGATTTCCACTTTACGTGGTTCCATACTCCCACTAATATCACCATTTTTAATAAACCTGGTGTTTCCAGTTTTAACAATTCTTGTACTATGGCTAAGACAATAAAATCTATACCCTTTAGACTTTTCTGGATAACCAATAAAAAACCACTGGTTGTTCTTGAGTCCAGTTTCTTTTCATGTGGATTATAAATTCGTATTTCCGTAGGACAACCCCAAACATGAAGGTGTCTCAAACTGGGTTTCCTTTCTGTCCATAGTTCAAAATGAGTCTTTGGAACTGCCTTACTAGGAACTCTGTTTAACAAATACATTGCGGTTTTTAAAGCATACATCCCCTCTAGGGCATCTACTGATTGAGATTTTTCATGCAACAAATAGACATATCCATAACGTGAAAAATCATCAATAAAGGTGATAAAATATTTTTCTTTATTAAAGGATGAAATATCAAAAGATCCACATATATCAGTGTGTATTATTTTAAGGAGCTGTGTACTTCTTGTGGTGGCTTTCTTAATTATATGATTTGTATGTTTTTCTTTAATATAATCCACACAAATACTAAGATCGGTAAAATCCAAATTAGGAAGGATTTCATTCTTTACCAATCTTTGTATTCTTTCTTTGGAAATATGTCCTAAACGTTTATGCCACAAATAAGCTGAACTTTCATCCACTAAACCATCAGAGCTTTAATTTGTATAAACCATCAGAGAGAACACCAGAACTAATAAGATGACTATGCTAAAACAAACTGAAACATTCATTTCCAAATTTAAAAGAGTATCCAGCAACATCAAGTTTAGACAAAGAAACTAAGTTGTGAGAAACAGTAGGAACATAAAGGGTTTGAAAAAGATCTAAATGATGTCCAGTGTCTAAAAACAAGCGGTAGGTTCCAATGGCCTTAACTGGATCTTTGACTCGATTTCCCATGAAGATGAAATTTTCATTTTGATTTATGGTTTGGGTCGTAAGGAATTCCTGCACCATATTTGAAACATGAGTGGTAGAACCAGAGTCAATCCACCAAGTATTATAAGGAACTTTTGTTAGGTTTGATTCGAAACATACAAAAACAAGAGATTTACCTTTCTTTTCAAACCATGCCTTACGTTTCAGGCAGTCTTTCTGATAGTGTCCAGGCTTTTTGCAGAAATGACACTTATCGTTCTTTCGTTCCTTCTTGTGGATTTGGACAGGCGACACATTATCTTTCAGTGCTTTTTTTCTTGCCCTTTCCATTATATTTTCCTGGTTTCTTTCCAGCTCCGTGATGACCCATGAGATTAATTGAGTGAGTTCCTTGTTTCTTAAGCCTTGCTTCCTCTTGAATGGGTATAATTTGCAATTCAGTCACATTCCACTTATCTTTTATAGTATTGTAGTTTATTTGGAATGGACCATACTCAGAAGGCAATGAGTTTATGATAAACTGCACAAGGAAACTTTCACTCACTTCCATTCCCATAAATCTCAATCTTGCTGCTGTGTTTGTCATTTCAGTAACATGCTCATGTATGGTACGAGCACCATTGAACTTCATGGTGGTCAACATACTCATTAATGTCCCTGCTATTGACTTATCAGCAGAGTCAGATTGCGATAGATCTTCCACAAATTTTATAAATTCCTTTGCTTTATCAGTCTTAGGAATTGTGGACTTAATGTTGTTTGTCCACAAATTTTATAAATTCCTTTGCTTTATCAGTCTTAGGAATTGTGGACTTAATGTTGTTTGCTATCGTCATCCGCATGAATTGTGGACTTAATGTTGTTTGCTATCGTCATCCGCATGAACATTAAGCTAAGTCTATTTGATTTTTCCAAGCATCATGAAAAAAATATTTCATTAGCATTGCTAGAATCAGTGATAGTAGTGGGCTTGTCATACATGAATGCTGAATCAAGATCCAGAACATCTAGGTGAAACTAAACTTGTTCACTCCATTCATGAAAATTAAGCTCATTGAACTTTACAATAGGCGAGGCTTGTGAATGGAGAGAAATAGGTGCTGCAAATATATAGAACACTATCATATAAATACTTTGAGTCATAAACTTAAACTTAATAATACATATTTAGATAACATTCAAATTAAACAATAAACATACATCGAAGTTCTACTTTGGGTGATCCATCAATATACAAAAGTGAATATAATTGATGCTTAGTTTTATTTTATATGATTGTCAATTATATATACTCCAATTAGACATACTTGCTATCTTTGGATATTCTAAACATATCTAATCATATATATTAATTAACCACAATCATGTTTATAGATTATAAAATTTACCAATCAACCTAGGTCGATTCTTAAATATTTTATAATCAATAAACCTCAATTTACTCATGACAACATATGTATACGTTTATGTCATTTCATTAGTAGCACCACTTAATCATGAGTAATTAAAATTATATTATTACAATTTGATAAGCATGGAACTTCAAGGTATGGTCACTTTGGTGACTAACAAACCATCCATGAAAAATATAAATTTCAAATTGTATAATGGAATCTAGACAATAACGTTATAATAAGCCCGCAAATAGCAGTCCATAAAGATTAACAATCCATGCATAATTAGTGCATTGACATAAACAGAAATATTATGCATGCAAAATAGACAAATAGGCAGCAAAACATGCAGCCAAAATAAAAACAAATTAGCAAAAACATAACTAGAAACCAGAGCCCCAAAGACCCATCAAAGACTTTTAATATATGGTGTAGCCCTAGGGGTTTGATCACCCGACCTTTAGGCCAAACCCTCAAGCCTTACCACTAAGCTATTACACCTAAAGTATTTAGTATAATCAAAATGCGTATACATAATGATTGGACAGTCAGTTCCGAATTTCACAGATCCGAATTTGCAATAATTGATTATGTATTCACTTTAATACGAAATTATCAAACAAAATAATATTCAATAATCAGTGGAAATTTTTTTTACAGAATTTTAAACATTTAATTAACAGTAATAGAATTATTTGACAAGAAACAAGAATCATAATGGAAAATCATAAGTTCTTTAATCAAGTCTCTGATACCACATGTAACCTTAATTTATATTTAGGCAAATCAATCTAAACTTCACCAAGATCTTAGAACAAATGATTTTTTTACTTTGAACAATTAATTAATAAAAAAACGTACCTTGATCCATGATTTAAAGCTTGAAGAGAAATTGATTGCAAGATGAACAACCTTGAAGACTTGAGTTTCTCTCCCTTAACCCTCTTGAGCTTTTCCGAAATTTTCTTGATGGAGAGAAAATTTTTACATAATAGGTAGAGAGAGGACCAAGCCTTTAAATAGAATAATCACTCACACTCCATCAACGTAAGTAGTTATCTTAATTGATCACGTGAGTAGTTATATAACTAAATAAAACATGAACAGTTTCTTAAACTAACTAAAAACGTGAGAAAAAAATAACTTGACCACTAAAGTTGGTTAAAACAAAACGTGGGCCACTAAAATCTAACATGATACAGGATAAGATCTATTTGCGATGTGACTAATTTAATGAGTCTCATTGATAATTTATCTCATCTGGGTAGCTCGTTAAGCAAAATAAATTGAACACCTCATGAATTTGGATGCACTTCACAACTAGAAAACAATTTCTCAATTACAACTTTCTACTATTTAGTAAAAACTTGAGATTTAACTTCATAGAAAATGTGTTAATGAGGGTTATGATAAGTACTAATTAGATTTGATGATTGAGTTAAAGGAGGTCATCTAACTCTCTGAATGTCTGATTCTTGAGCAAGCTGTTCTTCCCTGCACAAGTAACAAATCATAAGAGGGTGGGGTCTAATTCCCCTATTGTTCCTCCGATGATCAAGTCAGTGATCTGCTTGAGTGGATAAGTAAAAGGAATTGCAGTAGTTCTTAAGCTCAGAGAGTAGTATTCAAAGCTTACCCTGTAATTGAAAATAGTACCTCTTTTTATAATAGGGTAGGAGGGTAGAAGGGTAGTTTCGGTCGACTATGGGGATGGTGATCACGTTAGTCTCAACTTTACAAGTGTCAGCCAACACGTGGATGAGAGGCCACTTTGGTGTTTAATGCGAAGTGATGGGGGGGCGGGGTATACGGTGCCGACGAGGTCCGATGTGTCATAAATATTATGAGGGGCAGAGGAATGATGTCGCCCATGATGTATTTAATGGCAATTATTGTGAGGTAATTGGTCATCAGTGCACAAGAGGGGGTTTGGGGCATTTCGTCGCCTTTCTACACATCGGATGATCGAGAAGTATCACCTTTTGAGTCGCCCTCGCAAGGTGTCGGTCAATGAGTTGGCCGAGTGGAATGATTAAGCAGTCGACTTAGCTAGGAGACGATACGTGACGCCTTTCTGGTCATCGACATGTGACACCTTTCGGGTCGTCGATATGTGACACCTTTCAAGTCGTCCTCACAAGATGTCAACGTGTCGAGTCGACCGAGTTGGGCCTCTGATTGTCTTGAGATATTGACTTGATTATGCATAATATGCGACACTTGTCTGCTAATGATTAGAGATTATTTTCCACCACTTGAAAAGCTATAACAACCATCAAACTTGAACATAGATTCTCCTTTCTCCACCGCTGTACTGATTATTAACATTACAGGTGGTATCTTTGTTGCATAAATTAAGCCTTAGGGATGATAGAGAAAGATAATACATGAATTATTGTCAAAAAACTAAAAAGTTTTAAAAATTACAGAAAACACCCTCAATAGTTTAAAATTACACAAAACATCCTGGCTTTTCAAAACATAAAATATCAAACATAAAATCTAGAAATTAATAGTAGCCCCCTAAATATTAATATTTGCAATTACCATCCTTAAAGTTTCAAAAAATTATAGAAATACCCTCAAAAGTTTAATATTATAAAAACCATAAAATTTAAAAAATATATTAATAGATTAAAATTTAATATCATTGTCTAAATAAAAATAATTGCATATAATTTTACTCTTAAGTTGGAGTATCAAAAATACAGAGGTAACTATAGACGCAAAAAAAAATCATGACAAGCCATAAAGGGTTTAATACCTTTTGATAAGCTTTGAAAGTGAAATTAATTTGAGGATACCTACAACTCATATACAAGTTAACTTGAAAGTAGGCTTTCTATATTAATTAATTAATTCAGAGAGGCACGTCTTCCCCTTGTAGTTGTCAAATTTGATGAGCTCAACAAGTCATGTCAATGAAACCTATTATGAGGATGATAGTACCTCATATAGATCAAAACCAATGTAAGAGATAACACCTCATATAAATCAAAACCAATGTGAGGATGACAACTCCTCGTGTAAGTTTGAGAGTACATGTACCCTCTATTAATCCTATAAAAAAACACATGCCTCACCCCTTCATATTAACCAAATTCTCAAATTTGAGGGTGTACGTCAATTTCAATATGTTGGTGTTATCATGTGATCATAAGCCTTAGCAATAAAATCTAACTTGAGGATACTCACCCTACACACCTAATTTCAGCTTGAAGGTATATATGCTCCACATAACACCTATTTGAAGAAATAAAAAAAGATAAGTTGATAGATAAATGAGAAGTAAAATGTTCGTTATGATAAACGAATGTAACAATCTTGATAAGGAAGTTATAATAACTCCCCTACCAATCCCTTTCAAACATCTGGCGATAACTTCCCATTATCTTCTTATAAATTGAGATCTCATTTGCTATTCATGGGATAGGATAACAAAAGAACGACAGAAAAGATAGAGAAAAGGTCGAGAGATTGTAAAGAAAGAATGACTTGGAGTTTAAAACAACAACGATAAGGTCCTCTATATTTTTCATTTTGAAAGGGAGGATGGCTCCAGAACATTGTTTGGAGACCCAAGATCCCATTTTCTTTCTCTTAAATTTTGTAATACATTAGAAAGATAATAAAATCAATCTCTCTCTGCATTTGATTTCTAATATTTATTTAATTCTTTGCTTTCTACTAATCAAGGGTTTCTTTTAATAAGAATAATTAACAGAAAGAAATAAATTTCTGGAAGCATGCAACTTACAATTTTTTTACAAATAGAGTGATACTATTTAAGGAGTAAATATTTAGGGATTGCTCTACTCTCCTTGAGATTGGTGATACGGCTTGGTCAAGAAGAGATTAGCCTACCCAAATATTATTTCTCCTCTAATGGATACTAGCATCACTTTGAATTTTTTTTATAAACTATACACGTTGGGTATTCCGACACTTATAGTAGCATTAATTGATGGAAGACTAAATCACTTAAAATTGATAAAAGACTATAATATAATAGCTTAGCATTAATTGATTATATTTTATAAACATTATTCTCTGATGTTAGTAATATTCATAGGGTAAAAAAAATTTCTCTGAAGTTAATAATATTCACAGGGTAAAAAAAATACAATGAGTTACGTATGGAGAAACTATTAAAAGATTCAGAGAAATCCTTCAAAAGGATCTAATTGTTTTCATTTTAAATGGAAAAGTGAACAAAATTAACCTAAAATTCATAAACTTACATAAATCACTTGAATTGGTATTAGCAAGAGACATATTTGTCAAAGAAGCATCAACTGATTTCCCATTGGAGAATGTATTAAATAACTTTTTCCAATCAAGAAGTATTTTTCATAGAAGATCCAAGAAATATTAGTAAGTCTTATAAAATTTTATAGTTTATTCTTCAAATACTAAAGGAGTCATAAACTTATTATATAATTAAACATAGATGACATTATAATAGCAACTAATGTGAAGCTATTGATCAACTATATTATAAGATATAACAAACCAGACGAGGAAAAAAATCACTATAATTGACAAAATGTATCCACATAATACTTACTTAACAAGCCAGACAAAATGTGGAAAATCACTATAGCGGACAAAATATATACATATGATACTTACTTATCATAACTTAAGAAAAAAGTTTACCAATATACAAATATGCTATTGCACATTCAAGGCAAAAATAACTATCAGTTATAGTAGACTTGAGCTATGGTTTCACGCTTGCAAAGACCGCAACAAGAAGGTGGATATAGTTGTTAATAACGAGTGTTCAAATGATAAATATTATAGAATCTCTGATGACTTAGGACATTGCAAAGGTAGCACTGTTTGACACAGTAGAAACTTTTATTAGGTGCACAATACAAGAATTCATTGCAAAGAAAAAAAATAGGTCAATCCTAACTTAACTTAAATAATGAATTAGAAACACAGAAAAATTATCATATATGTGAAATTAACATTTATTCTCATTAACATTTGTTCTCATTCAAATTACTTGTAAAGTTAGATGAGAAGATAAAAGATAAATGAGCACAGGAAAAGATAATAGCATAAGAAATCCAGGTCCACATTGATGTCACAATTAATATAGATGATGAAGACATCACTCAAAAATTACCCTAGGAAAAAGATAAAAGTGAAGAAGACTTGATCTCGGCTCAATAAAAAATGAAACAGAAAGAATAAAAGACAATATTTTCTTAATATTTTATAAAATAACCTAATATTTTGAGTAAAATTAGGAATATTTAGAAGAGGTTTTCATGAATTTTAAAATATTTTTATATACTTATTTTGTGGATATTTTATCATATAAAATTATAATAGAGTTAGCATTAATATTTAGTTTATATTTTTAATGAAGTCTATCAATAATTAGGAATAAAATCCTTATTCTCTTTTGTGCCATTTTAGCCACTTCCAATTTATCGTCTACGCTTATTGGCTTTAATTATTCCTCTTGCTATTATAATACTATTTTTAAGTATTTTTTACTTTTGCAACACTATCCTTCTATACGTAAAACTTTCTTTCATGTTGATCCAAATAACATGAATATTCATATTGGCTTCATGTTGGTTTCGTGCCAATTCAATTATCAACATGGAATTTAAAATTGGGTGTAACCCATTCAAACAAACAAACTAGAAATAAATAATTATGATATTTAACCACGTACAATGCACGTGCATAAAGACTAGTTTACTCTTGAAACCGTTGTGAGCCAGACTGTGAAACATGGGGGAGGTTCACTGATGCGTTCGTAGATTTTCAGTTGTGGCCCATATAAAAACAGTTAGAACTGTATGGCAAGATTAAATTCAGTTGCCATCAGCCAAGGTCAAGAAATTATGATATCCTGCAAATTGCAATAAATATCCACAGCTACAGCAACAAATGTAAACGGTAAATTTTTTTAAATTGAAATGCAAACGGTAAAATTTTTTAAAATTGAACCAACTAACGGGTAACTGAAACTGAGAAGTTGGTGTGGATGCGAGCTAAGGGGGAACGAATTAACCTGGCCCGAACCTTGAAAGCGCGTGAACCGGGCCATGAAACATGGGGGAAATTAGCTAAAGAGGGAGCTGGGATTGCGTGTATTTTATTGTGACTCACTCGGCTCTATTTGTTAGAGATCTGATCTTAGATATCAGGAGCAAAGGGTAAGGCACAGCACCTTGCTCGTCAGAACCGGATATTTGCACAATGATGGAGATTCATTGCTGCAATAAATTGGAGTTAGGTTATTCAAACGAGAGGAGGAGTGGGACTATTCTTGTTGGATTTGGATCCATTCCGTCACTTATTGCTTAGGGCATCTCCAACCCAGCCCCATTTTAGTGCAAACAGTGCTTTTTGTTGCACTGTTCCTTCTCCAATCCAGTCCCATTTTCTGCTCCATTTTGGTGCAAATGAACAGTGCTGCACCAAACACGGCGTCGCACTGTTCATCCACCCCATTACTGTTCATTATTTTAAATTTTTTTTAAATATTTGTTTTTACTTCTCAATTAATATAAAAATAGATAAAATGGAATAAAGTGAGAATATACTGAGAATATTCTTTTTTGGTACAAAAAACGGTGCAATGGGTTGGAGATGTATTACTGTTTGATGTGACTTTTGCACCAATTTGATGCAAAATTTGCACCATTTTGGTGCAATGGGTTAGAGATGGTCTTAGAGAACGGTAGTGATTCGTTCAAAATATTAATGCTCATTATATCTTTATGTATTGTATTCATTCTTATTTTTTAGACAAGTCACAATCATTCATTTTAAACAGTGAGATTTAAATTAGTGGTCTTTCAGGTAATGTTAGTGGTTAATATAATCCAAATCCTTGTTCGCTGGCCATTTTTAGACTAATGCATATTTATTAGAAATACTAATGCTAGTCTTTAGTTAAGTACGGGCCAAACATTTCTCACTGTATTCTTTAGTTGATTTTAGGATTCATTTATCTGCTAACATGGTTTATGAGTGATAATATTTAGATCTTTGAGTATGCGTATATTTGATGAGGAAGTTTGTCCAACATCGTTAGGTCGGCCATTGTTCTTCCCAAAATCATGGAAATGTTTATGGGCCTTTTCCTGATTGGATCCGAGGATTTTCGAGAGTACTTAACACAAATCTTTTTGATTACATGGTTCGCTTAGGCCGGTTGCTGGAGCCTCGTGCATTAATAGATTCAGCCCATTCCTTCACGTCAGTTTGACAAACGGAGCAAAACTGGGCCAGTACCAATCCTCGCCCAGTTTTGTGCTAAACTAGTTTTGTTTTAGACTAGTTTTGTTTTCGACCAGACCCCCTATTCTAAAACAAAACTAGTTTAGTAACACTATTTGGGCACAAAAAATAGGACAAGATCTAGCCTAGAATTTTTACAAACAAGGAACAACACAGAATTGGGTCAGGTTCAGCCCTCGTCCAATTTTACAAAGTTGTCAAACACTCCCTTAAATATGTTATCAGTGCGATATCCAACCTTCAAAAAGATAATAGGCTTGTTAGATTTATCCTTCTCATTAATGCTTCTTCTTGAACCTTTGCCAATCACTCGTCAGGGAAGCAAATACTCTCAACCAACAAAAATAAATAAATAACAGAAATAAACCAATTTTCTAATTTAACATGTTGAACATTTTTCTCGGAGTTAAGATATGATGACAATCATAAGATTCATAACGAAGTATTTGTAGCACATTGGATCTACACCAAGTCACTTCTTCCCTATTCTTTTCGAGAACAAGGAAACTATACAAAAATCCAAATGTGCTACAAATACTACTGTTGATGTATGGAATCACACAATCAAATAGAAATAGATTAAGTTGACCGAGGTCCTTTAACTCTCTGAATGTCTGGTCCTTGGGCAAGTTGTACTTCCCTGCACGAGTAACAAATCGTAAAAGGGCGGGGGTGTGATTCTCCGATTGTTCCTCCGATGATCAAGTCAGTGGGTTGCTTGTGTCAAGAAGTGAAAGGAACTGCAATAGTTTTTAAGTTTAGAAAATGGTTGAAAAAAGCTTACCCTGTAACGGAAAATAGTATCTTGTTTTATAGTAGTGGAAGGAGGGTAGGATGGTAACTTTGACCGGGCATGTGTTGGCAGCGAAGTCAGCTTCAACTTTACAAGTGTCGCCCGACGAGTAGAGAAGAGGTCACTTTGGTGTTTAATACGAAGTGGCGGGGGGTATGCAGTACCGACGTGATCCGATGTGTCATAAATACTATTGGAAGTAGAGAAATGATGACGCCCATAATGCATTTAATGACATTTATAGCAATATGATTGGTCATCAGTGCGCAGGAGGGGCTCGATGCTCGAGGCATTTCGTCGTCTTTCTACTAGTCTGGTGGTCGAGAAGTACCGCCTTTTGAGTCGTCCTCACAAGGTGTCGGCCGATTAGTCGGTCGAGTTGAGTGGTTAAGTAGTCGTCTCAACCGGGGGGCGACACGTAACGCCTTTCAGGCCGTCGATATGTAACGCCTTTGGAGTCGTCCTCGCAAGATGTCGTCGTGTCGAGTCGACTGAGTTGAGCCTCTAGTTGTCTTGAGGTACTGAATTGATTATGCATAATATGAGACAATTATCTGCTATTAATTAAAGATTATTTTCTATCACTAAAATGACTATAACAACTACTATTAAGATATCCAAAATTAATGTGGTGCCAGTTACTGGCAGAACGCAAATAACAATATTACACAAAGGGGGCAAAAACAAAACAAAACAAAAATAAGTCCTTATTAGATTTCTCTATCTATCGATCTATTATCATCTTGACATCATATAATTATTAAGGATTCGTATTCGTTTGTGAAAAAAGTCATGGTTAATGTGGGATAGTGGGTTTAAAAGAAGGAAACTATGTTGATATAAATGAATATTAGAGGGTTTTATAGAAAGATTTTATTTATATGGTTGGATTTCATACATGAAAATTAAAATGTGTTTAATAAGTAGTATATGAGTTTTAGTCTCACATTGGCTAATTGAATGCGTTTTAGTTGGTTCAAATTAACATACATGTCATATATGGTATGACAAAGATGTTAGTATTGTACGCTTGTGTTGGTTTATAAGCGAGCGGGCACGTGAGAGCGGGCATGAAAGTGAATGCACGAGCTAGCGGGCACGTGCGAGCAGGCACGAGCTCGCAGGTTGTTTGGTGGGAAAATCAAAAGAAGAAAATTAAGAAAATGAATTTGTATTATTCTCTCTAACAGACTTAGATTAATAATGAATTACAATTCTCTCGATGTAATATCTCTCTAACTGACTTAGAAAAAAAATTACATTCTTCTCGATCAGTTTCTCGATTTACAAAAGAGAAAAAAATCGACAGAGACCTTTCCCTTTGTTTAACCTGGGTTCTTCTTGGTGTCGATGGAATGCCTCCTCGATGTTCGTGTCGAGCTTGCTTGCTGTTGATGATCCGAATGCTTCACCTCGTTGGAATACAATATTTTCCTCTTGATTGACGTTGAGGAGAATTTGCGTGGCAAGTTTAAGAATAACTCTTAACGAGTTTAAGAACTCAGTGGGAGTTCGAAACTCTATGAAAGAGTTGATCTGGGAAAAAGAAAATTAATCCTTTTTAATTAGACTGAAAATAATCCACAAGCCAATAAAAGCTCACAGAATGGCTCTTGATGATGCTCCAGGCCCTCCAAGATCCGAAGGTGCTCCAAGAGATAATTGCCCATCTCAATTCTCCAGAAATTCCCCTCCAAAGAACTGGGTTCCAATTAAGCTGAAATTTTAGCTATTTATAGGAGATTAAGGGTGTAACCACCCCCTTGATTTGCTCCTTAATGAGGGTTTATGGGGGTGTAACCGCCCCCTTAAATCTCTCCTTAATGAGGGTTTATGGGGTGTAACCGTTCCTATTAATTGGAAAAATAGTTTTAAAATCGTTCAGGTTCTGTTTGAACCAGTCAAACGTGTAATTCATATTCTGGAATGTGTTGGCCTTTTGTTTTGATGATGTTTAACAAATAATTTACTACTAATGTTGTTTGTCTAGTGTTTATGTTTTCTTATTTATTTTAGGCAAACAATATGTTGGAGGATGGATGGAATCAAGCATTCACGATCATATCCAATAGAGGTTGGCGGAATAGTGGAGTGAAGCAATACAATTCAAGTTCAAGATCCAAGTTCAAGCTTCATCTGTAAGTTTACCAAGTCGTGCTTATTGAAGACCTTCATCAAGCTTGGGTATATTTAGCATATTATGTGTGTTTAGTACTTTAAGCACAATATCACATACACACACATACATTTTGTTTTCTATGTATATATATAGTTATATATATATACATACATGTTTTGGTTTTCATATTTATATAAATATAAAATTACATATTTCATATTTATTATTTTGTTTTGGTTTAGCTTTATAGATATGAAACAATAGTTATATTCATATACACTTTCACATGTTTCATATTCTATTATATTTGAAAATATATTGTATTTTGAGTTAAAGACTTTAAAACAATAGTTCATACCTTTTATCAAGTCTATAAAGCCATACAAGAGTTTTCAAAACTTTGGTTTATGTCAAAACATCAAAATTCAAGTATCTCATGTTTTCATATTTTGGACATATATGCAAAATAATGATATTTTATAAATGGGAGGTGATTTTTGAAAACCAGTTATTGTAACATGTTTATTATCATGTTTATAACTATTTTCCAAAGTTTTATATTTTTTTAATTTTATTTGCTATTTTTAAAAGAGGTTTGAAAATCAGATTTTCTGTTTAAATCAGGCTGATACAGTATTATCAGTCGACTGATGAATGTGTTCAGTCAACTAAAGAAATCACCTGAAATATCACAAAGTTTCTGTTTCTTATTCAGTTGACTAATCAGTCGACTGATGAGGTCATTGGTCGACTAACGAGTTCATCAGTCGACTGATGATATATTGCTGGCCTGTAACGGTCAGCTCATCAGTCGACTGATGAACAATATCAGTCAACTGACGGCATCATAACGACTAGTTTTCCAGAATTTTTAGTTTCCATTATTTTGTCTTTTTGTGTTATTTTCCTTTAGTTTTTGGGGTTATTTCATGAGCCTATATATACCCCATGCCCTCATACTTCTGAGGTTAATTAATAAAGTTTTTAAACAAGTTTAAAGAGTGTTTAAAGTTTGTCTAGTGTTTGTTTTAAGTTTATGAAGAAATTTTTACAAGAGCTAGAAGAGATCATCCTTTGGTGTTTGAGCTTCAACTTATCTCTTTCTCTCTTGTTATTCATTGGAGAAGTTTTCTAAACTCAAACTCTAGCTTTACATTTATACACTTGTTTGATTATCATTGTTTTAAGCTAGATTTCTGTAAGGTCGAAAAATTAACTGGGATTGATTCTCTTGTTTTAAGAAAAATGGGTTCGATCACTTGGTACAAAACCCTTACAATAACACACACACACACACACACACACACTCTCTCTCTCTCTCTCTCTCTCTCTCTCTCTCTCTCTCTCTCTTACAGATAAAGAGAAGATTAATTTAGCTCCTTCTTATTTAACGTGGGTTCTTAGTAGTGAAAGGATGCTTCATCCGATGCTTGAGTTGAGATTACCTCCCGTTGACGATCAAAACAAGATTGCTGAAGCTTCTCACATTAGTTCGCCAGCTGGAATCGAAATTCAAACTCCGGATTTACACGCAGAAGCTCTGACCTCTGATGATTCTCGAGGACTAAATTGCCAAGAGTTTAAAAGTCCGAACTAATCAACATAGCTGCTTGCGGCTATTTATAGAGCTTTAGCACGTAATTGACATGCTATAATCGTGGGGTCGTGGGCGTAACCGACTCCTGAGATTTTTAGCCCATGTTGATTAACGGAGTGTAACATACTCCTTAGATTTAGCCCACGTGAGCTGACTTGGTCATTGTGGCCATTACAGCCGAACTTCGTGTGGATGATGAGCCTCGTTGCATGGCGAGGTTCGTTAGACAAGCTTTGTCTTCGCTGACGAGCTTCGTCTTCATTGACGCGCTTCAAATCTTGTTTCCAATGATAAGCTTTGTTGTTTGAGACGAGGTTCATCATTGTAATGACCCTCGTCATGTTTGTTATGAGCTTCTACATTTCAAGGCTAAATGATTAGCTGATGATCTATGAAAATCTATGAGAGTGGAGAAAAGATAGGCTTTTTGACTAGCCTCTCAATCTCCTCCTCCTTTCATGTTGATCATGCCTATTTATATGCTTAGGACCATTATGGAGTGAGTTAAGGGCTTTAACTCCTCTTAAAATGAGAGAGTTATGGTCATTAACTCCTATTTAAATGGGTGAGTTAATGGTCATTAACTCTTCTTAATTGGGTGAGTTATTGGTCATTAACCCTCCTTAAATGTAGCCGCTGGAAATGGTGACAAACGAGATTCATCAATAATGGTTATGCACGAGGTTCGTTAATAATGGCAATGACGAACTTCATCTTCAATGACGAACTTTGTTTCTGGACGAACTTCATCTTCAATGATGAACTTCGCTTCTGAGAGAACTTCGTCGTTAATGATGAACTTCATCTTCAATGAAGAACTTTGTTTCTGGGCGAACTTCGTCTTCAATGACGAAGTTCGTCTTCTGAGGGAGTGAGGCGCTGCTTGACGAGGTTCATCTGTGGATGAACTTCGCCTCCTGAAAGGGCTTCATTTCCTAGAGGAGTTTTGTCCCCTGTGATGAACTTTGATGTTGAGCTTCGTGACGCAGTGAACCTCATCTTTTGATGTTGAGCTTCACTGTGTGGAAAATCTTGTCTTTTGATGTTGAGACTCGCTGCATGGCGAACTTCGTCTTCTGATGTTGAGCCTCGCTGCATAGCGAACCTCATCTTCTGATGTTGAGCCTCGCTGCATGGTGAACCTCGTAGGCGAAGATGTCAGGCGATCTTCAATCAGTTCAGGTGAGCTAAGTTGTCAGGTGAACTTAGCATGGTAGGTGAACTTCAATGTTCAGGCGGACTTCAGAACATGCTGCGAAGAATGGGTCATAACTTTCAAATCGTAAGTCGGAATTGGACGAATTATATATAAAAATCGACTATCTCGACGAGACGGAGCCAACCAAACTAACTCAAAAGGGTTTGGTTTGCTCCTATCTATTTCGCCAAATTTCTTACGGTTTAAGAGATATTAGCATTTTTTGTCAGATTTGAGCTTCTTTGCTTAGGAATTAACGCAATTTTTATTGCCTACAATTTCATATTTGAGTTTAGTATTGATTTCACTTATTGTTTACACACCCACTTGAGATTAAGTATTTTTATACATAGTATTATTGGGGTTGTGATAGTTGTAACAATCGAGTGTGAGCTTACATTGTGTTCTCATCTATTGTAGAGAATAATTTATTTGTATTAAGAGTTTAATTATGAGGATTTACTTTGTATTGCACAAATACACCAAGAGGAGTGTAGAGGTGAGAGACGTGATCGGTCCCAAGAGAAGTGGGGTGGGTGGTAATGCCTAGAGGTAGGTTGTAATTCCTAACATTTGAGGGAGACACGTTAGAGGCTAACACTTGAAGTGATAGTTTGTGTAGTTACATTATGAGATTGTGAACGTTGATCGGTGAGCGTTGAAAACTGATATTGTATGGTGTAAATGTTTTCAGGTGATCGTTGAAAACCTGGTGTGATAGTGGATTTCTCCCTGGGAGTGGGGAGCGGAGACGTAGGACGAAAAGTCCGAACTACGTGATCATATTGTGTATTTGCATTGTTTATTTTACCCTTGTGTTAGTTTATTTATATCCTTGCTCATATATTGTTGAATATCATTCTTGCTAGGATATATTGTTAATTAGTTTTAAATTAGCATAAATCAGATTAGATTAGTATAAACCCTATTCACCTCCCTCTAGGGTTCTTTCCTAGTGGCATTAGGGTGTTTTTCAGAATAAACTCTGCATCTTGATCCTGGGATACAGAATTGGGCTCTGCGTTTTGGGCTGAAAACACAACAATGAAAGTTGCATTTGGATCTGGAACGTAGCGATGAACCCCGCGTTTTGGATCGAAAACACAGTAATGAAAGCTGCGTTTGGATCTTGTAATGATCATGAACTTTCGATACTAGTTAAAATATTTTTTTTGGTATTTTAAAATATTTAATTATTATTTTTAAAAGAGTATTTATATTTTCTCGATTTTCTAGAATTTTCTACGATTAAAAGTCCAATTTTATATTTATTTAAATAATTTTGATATTTATAAATTAATTTAATACAGTAAATTTTTTTTAAAATTAATCTGTTGGGTTATCGATACTATTACGTATCATTTTGAATATATGTTGTATTATTATTACTATTACATATTATTTCATATAATACAATATATTATTATTAATATTACGTATTATTTATATAATCTGTTGTATTATGACTACTATTACGTATAGTCTGTTATATTAGTATAAATAGTACGTTTTATTTTATAGATAATTTTTCTATAATTATTTAATTTAATACATAAATAGTTATAAGTTTTTATTAACTATTTTTCATTAAATACCCAGAACCCTAACCCTAACCCTATAAATATTTTCTTTTTTCGTTTTTCCTATTCATGTGAACCCCGCCGCCCCATCTTCATACTCTCTCTCTCTCTCTCTCTCTCTCTCTCTCTCTCTCTCTCTCTCTCTCTCTCTCTCTCTCTCTCTCTCTCTCTCTCCCCTGTTTGTCTCTCTCGTTCGCCGCTCAACCCTATTCCCGGTTATCTATTAATTACAATATTATATTTATTATAAATTAATTATGTGCAAGATCCCCAACCTCGTTTGTTATTTATTTTAATTTTTAGATTATCGAAAATTATTATGTGCAAGATCCACGTTCTGTTAGTTTATTTCGTACAATTTTCAGAGCTGTTAATAATTATCTGCGTGGATGTAATGGATAATATTAAATAAATTGTAACTATGTGATAAATAGTATTTTAGAATAATTATAATATTTTTTTGAATTTATTTTATGGAAGGAAATCATTTTAGAATGATAAATATTTTTAAAAGAATTTATTTTGAGAAAATAGACTATTTTGAATTAATAAAAATTTATCTTGTAAAAAGATTATTTTAAATTTATGAATTTATTATTTTAAGAGATTATTTTTAGAATAATTGCGGTGAGAGATAATTTGAAAAGAATTTACTTTGCAAAAGAGTTATTTATTTTTGAATAAATTTAGATTTTGATCGTGTGATTGATGATTGTTAACCGCGACATTTTATGTGCAAATCATCCGCCAATTTCATGTTTCTTATTTTAATTACGTGATATATCATGTTTTATTATATAGAATTAGCTATATTTATTGTTCCTTATTGTGTTTGAGAACCACTAGTAGTTCATGACTTAGTGGCTTTGTGCGTCATGAACAAGACTTAGTGACATGTGTGTGTGCGTTGACTGAATTTAGAAGGTGGACCAGAGATCTATTTTAGGTTATGATTGTTAACTTAGAAAAGCGAGAAGAGTTGGGATGGTGAAGTCTTGGTTCATATGATCGGATGTGGCTGTTGATGTATCTTTCAGGCTCGCACCAGTGAATTCGTGTAGTCACTGGGGTTGGTTTGTTAGGCTAAAGTGAATTCGTGTAGTCACCTTAGTCAGTGAAAATCGTGTTGTCACCCGAGTCCTGTTTGAGTTCGGATCAGGTCGAAATCGGATTGCGTGTAGTCCTCTGACCGATTCGCGTAGCGGTATTGGATGCACGTAGGGAATTTATGAACACTCAGTTATCCGATGATATGAGCGTTGACTCTGTGTGAGATGTGAACCAATGACCTGTTATAGAATGACTAGTTACATGACCTTGTTACTTTAATGTGATTATGGATTCTTGTGAGATACAGTCCGGTTGTATTTCTTTTCATACATAGATCAAGATTAATATTTAATTATTTATAATTTGAGACATATAATATATACATGAGGGGTTCCTTGTTTGGATTATTTCACTCGACATACTACGTCTCTTGTTATAGATTTTTTAAGTATTAATTCTATCTATTTATATGACCTTGTTACTTGGATGATTATTCTGATCGCTAGCTGCATGATCTTGTTACTTGGTTATTTTTTTGGATTCTTCTGATTATTATATTCTAGTGATAGATTGCATTTAGATTATTAGTATTCCAGTAGCATGCTTCTATTATTATTATTATTGTTTTTGCCTTGGTCGTTCGACCGTTTCTTTCTCCCTTGTGGGATCTTGTCGTGTGTCATGCACGCTGACATACACCTGTTTTATCTGGTGTACGTCAGACTTAGAGGACAGACAAGTCCAGCTTGGAGATGTGCCAGAGCTAGGATAGGAGTGCCTTGCAGACAGTTGAAGAATAGGCCGAAGTTCAGTTATCTTTTCTTAGTTGATGGTCCTAGTTGCTTTTGCAGTATTTTCTTTCTTTTCTGTTGAACGATGTATTTTATATTTCTTTAGTTTTTAGTTGTTCAATTTTGTATAAGGGCATGTTGACCCGAATATTATGTCTTGGATGATATTCACTTGTGATATGGATATTTTATTCTGAGTTGTTTATTATATTCTCGCTATTTGTGATCGGGGATCTGTGTCTTTGTATTTATTTCTTGACGCTTAGTGTATTAGATTGAGAAAAAATGGTCTATTATTTATTTTTTTTTCTCAATCTAATACGTCTCAGGCTTGCTCGCATCCCGATCCCCTGTATTCTGGGAAGCGGAGCGTGACAGATCTTGAACACAGCGATGAACCCTACGTTTTGGGCCAAAAACGTAGCAATGAAAGCTGCATTTGGATATAAAACATAGCGATGAACCCTGCGTTTTGGGCCAAAACACAGAAATGGAAGCTGTGTTTGGATCTGGAATGCAGCAATGAACTCTGCGTTTTGTTATTGGGATGTAGAGATGAAGTCTGTATTTTAACTCTGGAACACAGAGTCGAGCCTCGGCGAGCTTGGCGAGCTTCAGGCGAAGTCCAATGTTCAGGTGAAGTCCGATTTTGTAGACAGACTTCAGAACATAACTTGCTGCGAAGAACATGTCATAACTTTCAAACAGTAAGTCAGAATTAGACGAATTATATATAAAAATTGACTATCTCGACGATACGGAGCCGCCCAAACCCACCCAAAGGGTTTAGTTTGCTCCAGTCTGTTTCGTCAAATTTCTTACGGTTTGAGAGATATCTACATTTTGATTTAAAGAGACCGTCAATTTGTAGTCACTTTTGCTAGAGCGTTGCAAAGATCGTCATCTTGTAACCTTCGTCTTAGCTCCTTGAAAATATGAGAGTCATCAGATTGTAACTCCCGATATTGATTGTGAAGGCTGTTGAATTGGAGCTTTTATCGGTTATTGTGAAGGTTGTTAGATTGTAATATTCATCGATCTACGTACGTGAAAGTTTTTAAATTGTAGCATTCTGGAAGTCGTCAAATTATAACTTCCATTATCAGTGTTTGATGGGGATCAGCTATCTGTAATAATTTTTATACAACCTACACAGGTACAAGCATGCGGGGTCGTGTGGGCAGTCCGATGGGCACAGGCGCGTGCTCTTTTTGAATGTAGTGCTTTTGAAGCTGATTAAACGTTGTGCATATGCTCTCTTCAAACCAGTTGAATGTTTCGTACGTTACAAACGTTATAAGGACTGAATAATATTTATTGTAGACATTACAAAATGTTGCAATAACTAGAATTCAAAGATTTATCTTTGATGAACCCTATAAAAGAGCCTCCTCTGTTCATTTGTAAATACAGACATAAAAACAATTGTCTTCTTGTCTTCTTCTTTTATAATTCTTTAGACTGCTAAGTGTTGAAGTTTCTGGCGAATTGAAGTGGTAGTCGAGGTGTTCAACAGAAGAGAGCAATTCTTTAAGCTGTAGCCGTCTCATCATCGAGAGTATTGTGCAGACCTAACGCTACCTTAGGTAGGGCATAATCTCTTCAAGGCCAGTCCTTTATTTAGAGAGCAATTCAGCACTTCTGTAAATTAAGTACTTGAAATTTGTTTAATGTGTTTTTATTAACATTCTGCTTTTTTGCTTGCATTCCTGTGTGGTTTGTTCTATGTTTCTTTGGTTCTATTTTTATTCTTGTTTTTCCCAACAAACTATACTATTTGGTTTAAAGAGGCAAATATCTCAATAGCCAATGGTAAACTTAATTCAAATTTAGTTTTGTATTTCTTCTCCAAGTCGAAATATGATAACAATTACAACAAAGTATTTGCAATACATTGTTTAATACTAGTATCGAGAGATCCAACTTCAACAGTAAGTAATAATACAACGAGGCAACTGACAACTTTACACAAACAACCCCAAAAAAAAGGACAAAACGTGTATGCATAACACAAATCTCCCGATTCCTCCCAACGCCGTCTCTTCAAAGATTAACAACATCCGGAATCTCAACGGGGTACCTATCAATGCAGTCAGCCCACGGCCCATCTGCCGTCGGCTTCACCGTCCTCATGCACTTCCAAACTGCACTATTACATTTAAACCCACTCCCGAATCCAATTTGCCAAACTCTATCCCCTCTCTTCATCCTCCCTTTACTCTCAATGTAATTCAACTCGTACCAAAGCGAGCTACTGCTCGTGTTCCCAAATCGATGCAGCGACATCCTCGACGCCTCCACGTGCTCCGCCGACAGCTGCAGATTCTTCTGCAGCTCGTCGATCACCGCCCGACCTCCAGCGTGGATGCAGAAATGCTCAAACGCCTGCTTGAAATCAGGGATATATGGTTTCCATTTAGGATTTATTAGCTTTCTCCCGATCAAACTGAACAAAAACAGGAGCTGCTCTGAAGCTGGGAGAACGAGCGGGCCCATCGTCGTTATGTTCGCTTTGAGAGCATCTCCGGCGATCGCCATGAGATCTTTGGAGAGCGAGATCCCGGTGTGTCCGTCCTTATCCTCTTCTTCGTACACGCAGCGGTAGGCTTTGTCGTCGGCGCCTTTGTGGGTCCGGACGACGTGGAGGAGGCGGTATCTTCGCGCGCCGCGCCGCTCGCGCCGGCGGTTCGATGTGAGCAAAGATCTTGCGGCGGTCTCCCATTCGAAATAGGCAATTTGGGAGCAACATCGCTCTTTCATTGCCGTGATAGTAGTTGGGAGTTATGATTTCAGTAGAGATTATTAACGCGTTTGAGTTTGAATGGACTTGGAGAAGATCGCGCGCCAAATCGATTGATATTGGGCCGGCGCTGCAGCCCATGCCCGACAGGTTAAAGCTACGAATGTTACTGCGGAGCTTGTATTTGTTAACGATCATAGCGGACAGAGAGGGGGTTGGGCTAAAAAGGCTGCAGTTGACAACGAGGATATCGATGTCTTTGGGCTTCAGGCCCGTCTTTTTAATGAGATTGTCGATGGCGGAGAAAATAACTAGTTGAGCTTCGGCCCTGGCGGCTTTCCATGTTGGGCTTCGGAGGCAGATTAGTGGTTTGCCGGAGGGAGGCACGTCTCTTTCGCCGAGGCCCGATCGTTTCGAGGATTTCGGTTTGAAACTGGACGCTTTTCGGGTCGGAGCTTATCAAGTCGATGTGGCTCCATGAATTAGTTGCGAAGGGGAACCCTGAGCTCATTCCGTGCGGCTTGAAGCAGCTGTAGCGATCGAGGTAAATGGGCCTGGGCCTCGACATGAAGTAGACAGTCGCGAGGATTATGATGACGAAGGCCGAGCAGAGGAGATGGATCGTGTCGAGCTGGAGAGAGTTGTACAGGCCCATGAGCTCTTCCGGGCCTCGACGGCCCAGCTCGATGACAACTGCAATGATCACGGGGACGAGAATGAAGGAGAGTATGTGATTGACCAAGTATTGGTAGCCAAGTTTCACATACTTGAGCTTCACTGAGCTTTGATGCTCGGGTGATGGCCTCGGTGGCATCTTTTAGTTTCCTTTTCTTTTTCCTTATTTTTTTTGAATGATTTTTCTTTTGGAATTGCTATAGATTGGTTGTTGGTCATTTTTTTGGGGGGGTGGGGAATTTAAAGGAGGGGGGTGTGAGCGGGTAATTAATGAATGTGGGTGGATGGGTAGTTTTTAAATGAGGGCCCCGGGCTTCACCAACTGGGCAACCTCTGCTGTCTCTGCCTTAGCTGTAATCTTCCCATCCTCTTTCTACCTCTCCTCCGTCTTAATGATATGGAACCAAATTAATGCGGGTAGTTAAAACCTTTAACATTTGGATCACGTCTGTTTGGTAGCTGTTAACTTCTTAGTATGCGAAAAACTAGTGAACATAAATCAATGTACAGATTATTAATTTACTTCACAAGGCATGCACACTGGTCTGGGCTTTACTTGTTCGTCGTATGGAACATATATGGGTCTATTGTGACGGTTGGATTTTTGATTAGAGGAGCAAGTACTGTTGGGGGTTGGGACGGTTGGAGGGAGCTCGAGCTCATGATTTCTTAATTTATTGTAACTCTCTTAATTTTTTTTCATTCACGTGTATGGACTCTGTTCGCCTGCAACTGTACTGGATTTTGTGCACGCAAGATGAAGCCAATGCCTGACTTGTTTGGTGAGGGGGTTTAGAAGAAAGGCTTAGAGTAAACCAATTTTTGCTAATTGTTAATTGGTTTCCACCTTTTCCCCATGAATTGCTTGTTGAATATGAGTCGAGGGAGTACTTTTCAGTGGGTCATTTTATTGGTTATTAATTAAAGAAAGCAATAAGCATCAAAATAAGAGCTTATCTTGTTTCGAGTGCTTTGATTCATTTGCGTGAAGTTGCTAAATTTTAGCACAACTGCCCCAACAACCAGTTGAATGGAGGAAGTTCGAACTACTAATTAACGTTGAAGCTTCTTTTATATCCTTTTGCTTTTGTTTACTTATTAATGGCAGATCTAGTTGTTGTGAACTCATCTAGATTAGCTAAGTTGCTAAAAAATAAGGCTTTTCGAGAACACTGAAGATTTTTTTTTTTTTTTTTTTTTTTGAAAGCCCAAAATCTTGGAGATCAGAACTACCCACACGTTGCCTTTCGTGTGGAGCGATTCTGTCTCCTGCAATTCATAAAGTTTTTTGAGATTAAATTCGTCCGTTTTTTTTAGTAGGCGTAAAGAGTGTGGTGAAGTTCGGCGCGCATAAAGATGACACATCTCCTGTATTTGTGAAGGGCCTGATTTTGATATGTTTTGCCTAAATTCGTTGGTGCAGGTGAAGATCATTTATCACATACTTGATATGAAATGGATAGTTAACTAGAATTAATTGCGCGGCTAAGTATTCAGGGTTGAGCTGTCCACACTTCGCATAAGAAGAGACAACTGTAGCTTCTACTGCTTTGATATTGAACGTCACCGCGGCTCCACGAAATAAATATATTGTAACTTGGATCAATGAGTTTTTTTTTTCCTTCTTCTAAGAGGTGGGATATCCCCGAGAATTTATTAGCTAATACAAAATCATAAGATAAGGGTGTGTTCGACAATTCTGTTAAATCAAGTCAGATTTATTCTGACTTCATTTGTGTTTGACGAAATTTTCGCCAAGATATATTAGCCCCTTTTTTCGCTTGTCCTTGCTCCTAAGAATTGGTTCTTTTCTTGTCTCTCCCTGAAATATTTGCAACCCAATTAATTAGAATAAAATTGGGTCAGGGATAAAAAGAAGAATACGAAGAAGAAAGGGAATAAGAAGAAATAAATACGGAGGAGATAGGAGTAAGGATTGAAACACCCCAATCAAGATTTCTAAATCTAAAAATGTCACGTCACTCCGATGAAAACAACTCTGCGTTTATCAATATACATAATTAATTATATTTGTCCGGAATTTTAATAAACGTGTGGCTCAGTCATTTTCCTTTTTAATTTGCCACGCATGTCAGTAAGCTGCTATTCTATAAGATTTGTGATGCATAACTTGAAGGGTGAGTTATGCAGACTGACACTATCATAGGGATTATCTGCAACATATGAAAACTTATTTCTGAGATTGCTGCAATTTTAGTGCGATCTTACATATTAATTGGGGTTTACCGTAAAGCACTGAAAGTTCTCGGAGGTTTAGTGCAATTTACCCAATATTATCAATCTAGTATTTTTGGCTAAATGTAAGATTCTGAGGGAATGTCGACAGATTGTATAATTTACAATTTAGGCGTGTACAAAGTAATAATTTCAAAGAGGGGGTATGAGGTTAATGATTCCAAACAAATAAGCATCTTAGCTCTTAATTGTGACGCCCCTGGGTTCACACAAGGCTGCAGTCCGAGGTGAAACCAAGAATGTCAAACCTGCTATGCACCACACCGTGCAATAACATGTTTCACCATCACAATTAACATCTATCTAGTAGAGTCAACAACTGGTGTAGGTACAAAACAGGTAAAAGACAATACAAGGAAAAATGATGAAATGATAATAGTCACATAAATATCTCATCATCCAACAACATAGAAGTACATAGTCAAGATCTGAGTAGATAAACTGAAATACTCAACAAGTCTCAAATACAAATATCTGACAATAAGGAAATAAGGCTCACAGCCTTTACAACTTCTAGAATAATACCCTCAAATGTCTAACCTCACTACAGTGGAGACCAAAGAAAATAATACATGGCTAGAAAGTAAAGCTGAACACTAATGTGGTCCGCTATCAACCTGCGGCTCTCCGTGCTCCTGGCTCGTGACCTGAAAGGGGGAGGGACAACGAGCGTCAAAGTGCTAGCGAGTAACATCACAACCAACCCCAAGGGAAACAGGGCTCGTTGTATAAGAAAATACAGATAATATATATATATGATCCAAAATCATTGATCCTACTAAAGAGGGTTTTAGTATTTAGAAATTTACAACACGAGCATAGGTACGTCGAGCGAAATAATCCAAACAAGGAAACCCTCATGTATATACCTTGTATCTCAAATTGTAAATCTCTAAACACCAAACCCGAGGTTCTAGTACAGAAACAATAATAAAAGAAATACAGCAAATCTCAGAACAGTATACAGTGCCATACCATAGCTAACATGAATATCATGTTATTACTTACATAAGTGTCATGTCAACATCATGTCGTGAACTTCTATGAAGAAGTCATATGCAGGGTTAAGAGCTATGCCCAAATCAGGAACTATTTATGTCGTACTCTTCCAGACTCATAGATTAAGTGGCAAATGTCCAACACGAGGACTGGAATGAATTTATAGTCCATCACGAGGACTTCCATGGATTATAGTCCAACACGAGGACTGTGAAACTGTGAAACATGTCGCGGTGATATATAGTGAAATCTAAATTACATCACTTCATAATCATATCAGTGTATATATTCACAATTGGTACCCTCAGGTCATCCATCATGCCTGGGTACATAGTAGGACTAAATACCAATGTCAGATAGTCCAGACAGACTCCCAAACATGAATGGAATGTACAAAAATACCCAAAACCAGGAAAATACCACAGACAGAGCGTCGGTCGACCGAGTCGGTCGACCGATCTCTGATACGAGTCTGGCGGTCGACCGAAATAATGTCACGGTCGACCGAAATAATCGGCGGTCGACCGAAATAACGAAGCGGTCGACCGAAATAATCGGCGGTCGACCGAAATAACGAAGCGGTCGACCGAAATAATCGGCGGTCGACCGAAATAACGAAGCGGTCGACCGAAATAATCGGCGGTCGACCGAAATAACGAAGCGGTCGACCGAAATAATCGGCGGTCGACCGAAATGACGACGCGGTCGACCGAAATAACGGGCGGTCGACCGAAACCTCAAATCGAGCTCAGCGGTCGACCGCGTCGGTCGACCGCCGAGCGGACAGAAACCCAAATCTGGGTTTCTGTCAGCTCGAAACCTGAAACAAAATCGACAAATTTCCACAACATCAAGTGTTCTAAAGTTTTGGAAAGAAGAATACTAGTCTCAAGCATGAAACCCATATTCCTAATGTTTCAAAATACATGAGAAAACAAATTGAAACGTTTTAATAACAGTAAAACATTATTTAGCTCTTGTTTAAAAATTCTCAGATCTAGATCTCTTTAACCGAATACGTTGGTGAGTTTTTTAAAACAGGTAAAAAAGAAAAACAACCTGGAAAAATGCTCTGACCGCTGATCGGTCGACCGCATCGGTCGACCGCTCAGCATAAAAATGCCTGGTTCAGGTATTTTTTGTGCTGGCCAGCTACTACTCGATTACTCTCACTTACAAACACCTGGTGGGTTCCCAAACACTGATAAACATATATATCTTATATATATATGGTTATTAATCACGACTGATAGGTTTATTACTATTTATCACACCATTTCAATATAAAATTTCGGGGTTTTACATTAATGCTAGTAAATGAGAACTCAAAGTTGGATGCATATTTACTCAAGTAACTTCTGTTAGGAAATTAGTTGTTGTTTAGACGGTAATTATCATGAAATGTATATTAAGAATCAAAATTTTGAACATGGTTTAAGAATATAGCTTGATGATCGAAGCGTGTAAGACACTGTCCCAAGAATCTAATTGCCTCATCTCGTACAGGGCTACGTGACAATAGATCTCGGAGATATGACGACCCTTAGTCAGACGACCTCCTTCTCGTCAGCACGAGCTTCAAGAAGGCTTTGCGATATCTTCAGGACTTTCAGAGAACCAGCAATGTAACAGCAGGATGATATTTTCGAAAAGAGGAGAAGAAGAGAATAGACTTGTTGTAAATTTGTACCTTAACCCTTGCAGCTATAGGTCCTTATATAGGATGAAAATCGCTGTTTAGATCCACAAAACTCGCCCTTTAGATCAACAGATCTTGCCCATTTATTCAGCTAGCTGTTTCCATTCATCCAGCTGTTTAGATCCATAATTCTTACAGCCAAATGTTTAACACGTTTTAATTGTTCCAATTTGCAAAAATAAAAAATCTAAAATGTAGCAAGTTAAGGGCCCCTCAATCCGGAGCTGCATTCGTGTTCGCAGGTCGTGGGCGCCTCCCGACTCGATCCCCGGCCCGGTTCGGTTCGGCGCGCATGTGTGTGGTGTGAAGCATAACCCATGTTTTCTTCTTGGCATAGGAGAGAAAGAGAATGCTTATAAACAACCCTCATTATCATCTCCTATCCAATGTGGGACTAAACTTCCCCACTCCAAAATCAAGTTTTAAGTTATAACTCCAACAACCCCCACATAACTTAAAACTTAGAATAACTCAAAAAATAAGAGTAAAAGAAGAACTTTGAAAACAATATTGATGGTTCCCTTATACTATGTAATAGGTGGAGGTACCTTTCGGTTTGAATCTTCACTTAGTGACAGTTGTATAGATCCGTGAGAGCTTGGTGGACTACGCCTTGAACTAGTCCTATTTATCGGATTTCTACAAAAAACACACATAGTATAATTTTGAAGAATTCTAAGCGGGTTACGCTATTATCGGCCTTGCGTAAGAATCTTTCATGTGTGTTACTAGGGAGCAGCCCTGATCCCATAGTCGCGGCCTCCCAACTACACACATATAGGTAAATCCTAATAAGGATGCGAGCAAGTAAGCATCCTGCCTTATGGGTCTTGGATTCATTAAGAGTTAAACTCAACCTTTTACTTGCTTTTTATGAGCACTGATCATCCTAGGAATGAGAGCAAATGAATTCAGTGCTCCTTACAATCAATCACTCGTCCAGTTTATTTCTACCCATTGAACCTCTGTGAGGTTGGGTTGCCACTGCAGTGATTTTTTTATGGGTTTAACCCCATCCCCCTCGATGATTCTAGGACCACTGCCCTATATAAGCCTTTAGTTAAGTGATCTGCAAGATTTTTCTCTGATCTTACAAAGTCTAAAGCTATTACATGGTTTTTTATCTTATATCTCAAGGATTTATGTCGCACTTTCAAGTGTCGATTCATTTTCACATTTGCATTCTCTTGATGACATTTTTCAATCGCTAACCTGTAATCACAATGAATAGAAATAGCTGGTAATGGTTTTTGTATTAATGGAATTTCAGTTAGTAAATCTTTTAACCATTCAACTTCTATACTAGTAGTATCAAGGGCTATAATTTCTGATTCTATTATACTTCTAGCCATTAAAGTTTGTTTAGTAGATTTCCATGAAATAGCTCCTCCTCCTAAAAGGAACACAAATCCAGTGGTGGGTTTTACATCCACTGAGTCACTAATCCAATTTGCATCTGAGTAACATTCTAATACAGATGGATAACCTTTATAATGTAAACCATAATTCATCGTTCCTTTTAGATATCTTAAAATTCTTTCTAGAGCATTCCAGTGACTCTTATTAGGATTTGATGTATATCGTTCCTTTTAGATATCTTAAAATTCTTTCTAGAGCATTCCAGTGACTCTTATTAGGATTTGATGTATATCTACTAAGTCTATTTACTTTCTAGAGCATTCCAGTGACTCTTATTAGGATTTGATGTATATCTACTAAGTCTATTTACTGCATAGGCAATGTCAGGTCTGGTATAGTTTGTCAGGAATCCTAATGATCAATTATTTGTGCATATTCTTTTTGTAATTGAGGAAAATCTGTATTTTCCTTTAGATGTACATTAGGATCATATGGTGTAGAAACAGGTTGATAGTTTGGGTCATAAAAGTTTTTGAGGATTTTCTCTATGTAGTGTGATTGTGATAGCACATATCCATTCTTATTCTTCAAGATTTTAGTGTTAAGAATTAGGTCAGATTGACCTAAATCTTTCATGTTAAAATTTTGTGATAAAAAGTGTTTGATATCATTTATGGTTTGTATATCAGAACCAAAAATAAGAATATCATCAACATATAAGCATAAAATCACAATTTTGTTGTTATTATCTATTTTATGATATATACACTCATTTGTTTGATTAATTACAAATCCATAAGATAGTATAATCTTATTAAATTTCATGTGCCATTGTTTTGGAGTTTGTTTGAGATCATATAGTGATCTAATAAGCTTGTATACTTTCTTCTATTGTCCAGAAGCAACAAATCCCTCGGGTTGATCTACATAAATTTTTTCATCTAAGTCTCTATTTAAAAATATAATTTTAACATTCATTTGATGTATTATTAGTTTGTGAATGGATGCTAGAGCTATAAGGACTCTAATGGTAGTAATCCTAGCTACTGGAGAGTAGACATCAAAATAATCAATACCAGATTTTTAGGTATATCCTTTAGCTACTAGTCTGAATTTATACTTATCTATTGTTCCATCAGGTCCGAGTTTCTTCTTAAATACCCATTTACATTCTATAGTTTTACAGCTTGGAGAAAGATCAGTGAGTTTCCAAGTCTGGTTTTGAACTATAGATTGAATCTCATTATTAATAGATTCCTTCCAAAATGGAGCATCTATTGATTTCATTGCATCCTCAAATGTAGTTGGAGAGTCTTCTACAAGTAATGCATAGAAATCTTCATGGACCTTTTCTATTCTAGTTCTCTTACTTCTTCTAGGCTCATCTGGAGTTTCTAGTGGTCTATTTTGACTAGAGCTAGTTTCACTTTGGTTAGAAGTAGGATTAGAACTAGGCTCTGAGTTGTTAGAGTTAGGGTCTGAGTTACTTACTCTGGTTTAAAATATTTTCAAAGTAATGAGCATCCCTAGCTTCAAAAATGGTGTTATTGGCATCTCATTAATGTTAGAGTTGATTATTAGAAATCTGTTTGCATTACTATCAGAATCATAACCAATAAAGATTCCATTTACAGTCTTAGGGCCTATCTTCTTTCTCTTATTCTCATGTATCTTAACCTTTGCTAAGCACCCCCATACTTCCAGGTGATCTAAATTAGGGTTTCTATTCTTCTAAATTGTGTAAGGGGTTTTATCAGAATTTTTGAATGGAATTCTATTCAGTATATGGCAAGCAGTCATGAGGGCTTCTCTCCACAGGTTCTCTTGCACACCAGAATTAATTAACATTGAGTTTACTATGTCCATTAGTGTTCTATTCTTTCTTTCAGCTACTCCATTAGACTGAGGTGTATATGGAATAGTTATTTCATGAATGATTCCATTCTTTTCACAAAATTATTTTACTTCATTAGAAGTGTACTCACTACCTCTATCTAATCTAAGTATTTTAATTTTCCTATCCAATTCATTTTCAACTTCTGCTTTATATATTTTGAATTTGTTTATCACTTCATCATTGGTCTTAATTAAGTAGAGATAACAACATTTAGAACAATCATCTATAAATGTTACAAAGTATTTATTATCTCCTCTAGATGTTCTTCTAGAATCACAAACGTCACTATGGATGAGTTCTAATATCTCAGAATCTCTATCAATGGTTTTGAAGGGTTTCTTAGGAAGTTTAGCTTCTACACATATTTCATATTTTCCATTATATTTTATATTAAGCTTTGGAATTATATTGAGATACATCAATCTTTTAATTAAATTATAATTCATGTGTCTCAATCTTTGATGCCAAGTGATAGAAGGTTTAATATTCAAATCCATTAGAGATGCAAGAGTGGAATTCTTAACATTCAATTTAAAAGTACCATCACATAAAAATCCTTTTCCAATAAAATTCAATCCCTTAGTTATTACAACTTTATTTGATTCAAAAACAAGTTTATAGCCTTGTTGCACTAACAAAGATCCTCTAATCAAGTTTCGCCTAATGTCTAGTACATGATGGACATCCTGCAGGATCAATGTCTTATCTGAAGTCAGCTTTAGGTTGATTCGACCTATTCCAGATACAGGAGCCACATCATTATTTCCCATGGTCATAGGTCCTCTACTTGAGACCTGATAAGTGGAAAACAGAGATTGATTAGAGCAGACATGAATGTTAGCTTCAATGTTAATCCACCAATCATTTGCATGAAAGGTCATGTTTACTTTAGGGGTGAAGAGAATTAACCTGAAAGCAGTCTCAGCTGAACTGGAAGCCACCATGTTTACTTGGGTCATATTTGGTGGAGGTCCTCCCTTCCTTGGCTTGGGTAGTCCAGTCTTCTTGTAAAAGCAGTCCTTAGCGAGGTGGTTGGTTCGTCCACAAACAAAGCATGCTCGACGTTCATCTCCTTCCTTCTTTTGAAAGTGGACAAGGTTCTTATTCTGATGATAGGATTTCTTCTTAAACATTTTATTTTGATTTTGGTGGAAAGGATGCTTCTTGTGTTTGGGAAAGGGTTTGGATTCTACATTATTTACTTTGGGTTCGAATTTTGTTACATTTTTCTCCCTGAGCCTATGTTGCTCTTTGATTCTAGTAGCATTCAACACTTGATCAATGGTAAGATCCCCTTGGGTATGGCTAAGATTTTTGGCAAAATCTGACCAGATTTCAGGAAGTTTATCTATAAAACAGACTACCTAAAGTATGTTAGACCCTAGAGGAGGGGGGGTGATTAGGGTCTTATGCTAATCTAATCCGATTATATGCCAATTAAAATTAATTAACAAGTTATCCTTGCAAGTATGAATATGACAATATATGAGCTAGGATAAACAATATGAACAACGAGATATATCCTAACAAAGAGATATAGGTAATGTATGTGCAAGGATATATAAACTAACACAAGGGTAAACAAAAAGAACTAGATAGTGGATGAAATAAATGAGCAATGCACAATTAGCGATATAAGATAAATACAAAAGTAAATACGCCAATGACAAACTCAAACACACTCAAATGATCACGGAGTTCGGACCTTCCGTCCTACGTCTCCGCTCGCCACTCCCGGGGAGAAATCCACTATCACAACCGGGTTTTTTACGCTCACCCGAATAACGTTTACACCTCACAGCGTCGGTTTTCAACGCTCACCGAACAACGTCACTCCTCACAATCGGTTTTTTAGTTCACCGAAAACTTCACAACACACTCGGTTTTCTAGCTCACCGAAAACCTTACACCACTCACAATGTAACAAATATAAATTTGTTCTCTACAATAGATGAGAACTCAATTAAGCACAACTCAATGTTACAATCTCTCACAACCCTAATATACTATGTATGCAAATACAATAAGCTCATGTGGGTGTGTGTAACAATGAGATTCAATAAAAACTTAACTCAATAAGAACTAGCAAAAATATTGATATGAAATACAATAGTAGAAATGCTAGGAAATAGAGTTAAGGAAACTTCTCTATAAACACAAAGAGAGGATGATGAAATATTGAAGATGAACTCTTCAATAGTTGATGTAAACTCCTCTTTGTAACAGCAAACCCAAAATAAACTTAAACCAAAACTAAACAGGCTTAAACCCTTGTTTAAAACCTTGTTTTAAAAACTTCTTAGATGACTTGAAAGAGAACAGCAATGGGGTATTTATACCCACTCAAAATCTCTGCCAAAAACCCCCAAGCAAAAGACAAAAACAGCCCCAGCCAACGGTAACAAAAATAGTCGTTGGAAGGAATCTGACTGAACGGCTTGGGTTCTGAGTTGACAGTGCGGCGGTCGACCGAAAAAATTCGCGGTCGACCGCGATCCAGATCCCAATCTGAGAAAACGAGCAGAGACTTATTCGGTCGACCGGTGCGGTCGACCGATGGAAATTTCGAGCTCTCGGTCGACCGCGACAGTCGACCGACAAACTCTCTGCTGCCCACTGACGAAAGAACACAGGTGCGGTCGACCGCATACTGATACATGAAAATGAAGTCTGAAAACTGTTTTTCTGATTTTAAAACACTGTTTAAAATATCAAATAAATTCTAAAAAATGTAAAACTTTGGGGAATGATTGTAGACATGATAATAAACATGCTACAATTACTGGTTTCCAAAAAAGGACTACCCAAATGAAAAATATCATCATTTTGTAAAATAGTCCAAAACACAAAAATGTAAACATATGAATTTTGACATTTAGGCTAAACCATATTTTGAAACTTTGCACAATGATTATATAGACTTAATAAAATATGTATATGATTATTGTTAAGTCCAGAAACCAATAAATGTGTGTGTATAGATAATTGAGCTTAGAGTACTTAACACACATAATATAAATCCTAAACTAGATTACCCAAGCCGATCTTGATCTTCAATAAGCTTGACTTGGTACACTTTACGGGTGAAGCTTGAACTTGATCTTTAACTTGAATTGTATGTTGCTTCACTCCATAATTCCGCCAACCTCCATTTGATATCGTCGTTGAAGCGCTATTCCATCCATCCTCCAACTCGTTGTTTGCCTAGAATAAATACGAAAACACAAACACTAGACAAACAACATTAGATATAAATTATTTGTTAAATCATCATCAAAACATGAAGGCCAACAAAATGTTTAATCTATGATAGATCCATTCATTTTTAGTTGATGAACTATGTGTTCGAATTCATGAATTTGCTCATTCATTGGTTTGGAATCTACCATTTTAAATTTGTTAAAATCAGAGGCTTTAAATCTTTTAATTCTTGTATCATCTAAATCATACTTCTTCTCTAGTGTTTCCCACAGAACTTTAGCATTAGTGATAGAGTAATAGATATCGTATAATCTATCAGATAAGGCTTCTAAGGTTCTGTGCAGGCAGTGGTATTCTATCTCTTGAGGTGTTCTCGGGATAGGAATAGAATCTGGAGCGGAAGCTTGCCTAGTGATTGGTCTAGAGAAAGATGAGTTATCAGGTTCAATGGTTGTTATCAGATTTAGGGTCGTTAACCAAAATCTTATTTGGTTTTGCTAACGACGAAAATTATTCTCATCGAACTTCTCTGGTTTAGATGACAAGATTTCATTTGTAGTCATAATTTGATGATAAATGAAAAGTTTTGTTATTATAATGCAACAAACATAATTGAAGCATTCAATCAACAGAATCATCAAGTAGTATAACATGTCGTTTTTATGAAATGTAGACATCATTATCATAAGAAACAGAATACTAATCATTATACTATTCTAAACAACGGAATTAGATTCTTGGATTGTTAGGAAATTAATTGATATTTAGACTGTAATTATCATGAAATACAGATTAAGAATCAAAAATTTAAACAATGTTTAAGAATATAGCCTGATGATCGAAGTGTGCAAGGCACTGTCCCAAGAATCTAATTGCCCCATCTCGTACAGGGCTACGCGATAATAGATCTCGGAGATACGACGACCCTTAGTCAAGCGACCTCTTTCTCATCGGCACGAGCTTCAAGAAGGCATTGCGAAATCTTCAAGACTTTCAGAGAACAAGCTATGTAATAGCAGGATGATATTTTCGAAAAGAGGAGAAGAAGAGAATAGATTTGTTGCAAATCTGTACCTTAACCCTCGCAACTATAGGTCCTTAGCCCTTTAGATCCACAGATCCCGCCCATTTATTCTGCTAGCCGTTTAGATCCATTATTCTCGCAATCCAATGTGGGACTAAACTTCCCCACTCCAAAATCAAGTTTTAAGTTATAACTCCAACAACTTCTTATTAATTCTGGGCACCAATCCAGCACGTAAATTCCACAACAGACTAGCATCCAGTAAAAGACGAGTCACAAATTTGGAAAATTAAAGCACTCATTTCTTTATCTTTTCATAATAACATACATAGGCTAAATGTTACACGAAGAGTCTACATATAGGCTAAATAAATAGGAGTTAGCATATATTGCTTAGAGACTTTTGGCCTTTATAATGCCTGAACTATTGATTGACTCAAATCAAAACTAAGGTAAGGTTTGAAGGTAATGCATAAATACCAGCCAAGAAATTTAAGTTACACGTGCGCGCACACACAAACACACGCGTATACCGTGAGAGTAAAGAGAGGGTGGTATTTCTCTCTCTCTGATCTTTGTCACATTAAGTATGATTAGGACATAATCATTTAAGTTGTAGGAGTCAAGATGTGTGTCATGCTGGTGACATGTCAACCCTCACGTACTTGTGCACATGCTCCTGCGTAAAATGAGATGTCAAAAGGTAGTGGCAATGTGACTTATTTTGATATAACTAACAAACCTGGACTTCGCTATTGTCCTTGCCTTAATAACTCATTTAACATGAGATACCGACTCACGTGCATTTTTTCACATTGACAGCTCTAAACGGAAATAACTAAAAAAGGGCCAGTTATCAGAAAACCCCCTTAACTTTGGGAGATTATCAACTAACCCCTTTAGTTTTGAAAATATTGGAAAACCCCTTAACTCTGGAGTTATCAAAAAAACCTTGTTGACTTTCTGCTTTTATCAGAAAACCCCCTTGAAATCGATGCTTTTTATGGGGACTTTCTGATAAAATATGAAAGCAAAAGGGGGTTTCTTATAATTTTTCAAAGTTAAAGGGGGTTATCT
Source organism: Asparagus officinalis (assembly GCF_001876935.1). Classification (NCBI taxonomy): domain Eukaryota; kingdom Viridiplantae; phylum Streptophyta; class Magnoliopsida; order Asparagales; family Asparagaceae; genus Asparagus; species Asparagus officinalis. The sequence continues at coordinate 36,347,081 of NC_033796.1, read as the reverse complement.
GAAATACTTTCGTGCTTTTTGGGGGGTGGGGGTGTCACGCCCCGAGCCCATAGGCCCTATTGGCGCATACAAGCCGTCGGACCCTAGAGAGGGGTGAATAGAGTATTTGCTAATCTAATCCGATATTAATGCTGTTTTAAAGCTTGTTAACAATTATATCCTAGCAAGTATGATATCTAACAAATTATGAGCAAGGATATGTAATTAAAAACAAGGGCGATATAAACATGAATAAATATACAAATGAGATAGTAACAAATGACAATTACAAACACACAAAGTGATCACGGAGTTCGGTCACTCTCGACCTACGTTTTCGCTCCCCACTCTCGAGGAGAATCTCCACCATCTCAAAAGATAACTACACAATCGATTTTCAACGCTAACCGACACACGTTTATAACTCACACAATGCAATCACACAATATGCCCTCTAAGTGTTGGCCTCTCATGTGTTGCATTCCTCAAGTACTCGGATTTACAACATCTCCCTAGGATTTACAACCGACGCCACTTCTTTTGGAATCAACCACGTCTCTAACCAACCACTCCTCTCGGTGTACTTGTGTATTACAATGTGATATCAACAAATAGTCTCACAAATACAAAGATTTTGTTCTCTAAAAAGATGAGAACTCAATTAAGCTCACTCTCAATATTACAAACTCAACCCAATAATTATACTATATGTGAAAATACTTAAGCTCAAGGTGTGTGTGTGTAAACAATGAGAAATAATCAAAAGTAAACTCAATATGAAATCTAGCTTAATGAAATGGTTAATCGACAAATATATATAAAGCTAGAAATTAAGTTTAGAGAAAACTTCTCTGAAAAACAAGAGTGAAAGGGATTGAGATTGAAGCCCAAACACGAAATAGATGATCTCTTCTTCCTCTTGTAAAAACCACTTCACATAAACACTTGTAAAACACTTTAAAACACTAAACAAACTTGCACAAAACTTGTATTTTATTTTTCTTAGTTAGTTCAGAAGTTAGAGGGTAAGGGGTATATATAGGTTCACAAAGCAAAGCCCAAAAACCAAGAAAACCCAAGGAAAAAAAATACAAAAACCAGGAAATTAGTAAACTGGAAAAACTAGCCGTTACAGTGCCATCAGTCGACTAATGATACTGTTCAGTCGACTGATGAGCTGACCGTTACAGGCCGCTCATCCGTCATCGGTCGACTGATGGTTCATCAGTAGTCTGAGCAGAAACTTTCTGTTTTTCCAGCGCGTTTCTTCGATCAACTGATGATTCTCATTAGTCGACTGATAATGTGCATAGGGAATATTATGAACAATAAAATTGAACTTTAAACCCCTTTAAAAAATAGCAAATAAATTCTAAAAAATGTAAAATTTTGGAAAATATTTATAAACATAAAAATAAACATGTTACAAAAGAAAATTTTCAAATTGTATTTTCCATTTGTGAAAACTCGTCATTTTGCAAAATTGATTAAAATACAAAATCTCAAAAACACATGATTTTGTCAAAATGTTTTAAAACAAGTTTCAACCTTCTTTTGAATGGATTAATAGACTTTATAAAAGATATAAAATGATATAAACGAGTATTTTAATCCATGAACACATATTATGCAAATAAACATGATTTATTGATTTAAAATTGTTAAAGTTTGATTTTGCTGAAATTATTTCAAGCACATACAAACATGAAACAAATATGTGTGTATATATAATTATATCCATTTATTTCATATTTATGTGGCTAAATTTGAAGGCAATGAAAATAATGTGCGTGTATAATTTGAGCTCTAAGTATAAACACACAAATTATAAACTTAAACTACAAAACTATTCACCCAAGCTATAGGTCTTCAATGCAGCTCGACTTGGTTGTGGATGAAGCGATATTGGGTCTTGATTTGAATTGCATATAGCTTCATTCCGATATCTGCCAACCTCCTTTGAATGTCATCGTTAAGCTCAATTCCAACCAACCTCTAACGGATGTGATCGTGTAGGCGTGTAAGTCCATCCAACTTCTAACGGAGGATCCTTGTGTTAAATACCTAACAAGCAACTACAAACACTCGACAAATGTTATTAGAAATTATTTGTTAATCATTAAAACTAGATTAGATAGTAGGCTCATAAACATGAGACCTAACAATCTCCCTCTTTTTTATGATGATAAACAATCTACACAAAGAAATATAAAATATGCATGATACCAAATGAATATATAAATTTTAATCGTCATGCATAAAACCAATATAATGATATATTCACAATTGATTTGTTTCTCCCCCTTTTTCAACATCAAATGAGAAAAACAACAAGAGAGAAAGAGAGCGTTAAGCCCCCCTACAAATAAGCATGGGTGAGTATAAAATAAATATAGGAAAAAAAAACTCCCCCTATCAAAATGCCACATAAAATGTATGAAATGAAATACTAAGGCAAACATATATGAGCAAGCATAGATATGGAACATGCTAAACACAACACACATTCAAAAAGACCAAGTGAACACATATGTAAATATCATTAAGACAAGTGTTACAAGAGTCTTAAACACAAATATATCAATAAGATATATATAAATATTCAAAAAATTAAAGATGAAATGTTTAATCAATAAATCCCAAAAAATTCATAAAATCATCAAACATAAATCATGATTATTTAAAAAAGTGTCTTAATAAAAACAATATGTATAGATTTATGAAATCAAATGAACGGAAAAACATGAGAATCAGGAAAAATATTTTCACATGAAAACAAGTCATGAGAACCATGAAAATCATGACAATCATGAAAGTCCAAATGAAAATCAAAACAATCAAATAAAATCATAAACCATGATCTAAACCATAATAACATCAAAACATGCTTAATCTATAAATCACCATTTTTTAATCTATAAATCATCATTTTTGAAGAACAAGTGATTAAGCAACTAGTGTAGGCTGTCTAAAAATTATTACAGATAGCTTATCCCCATCAAACACTGATGATGGTAGTTACAATTTGATGACTTTCAGAAGACTATAATTTAAAGATTTTCATGTAGATCTATGAATGTTACAATCTGACGACCTTCACAACAATCGATGAAAGCTCTATTCAACAACCTTCACAATCAACATCGGGAGTGACAATCTGACAACTCTTATATTTTCAAGGAGCCGAGATGAAGGTTACAAGGTGACGATCTTTGCAACGCTCTAGCAAAAGAGAGTACAAATTGATGATCTCTTCAAATCAAAACGCAAATATCTCTCAAACCATAAGGAATTTGACAAAACAGACGGAGCAAACCGAACCCAGTGGGGTTGATTTGATCGGCTCCGTCTCATCGAGATAGCCTATTTTTATATATAATTCATCCAATTCTGACTTATGGTTTAAAAGTTATGACCTGTTTTTCGCAGCAAGTTATGTTCTGAAGTCCGTCTGCAAGATTGAACTTCGTCTGAACATGGGACTTAGCCTGAAGCCCGCCTGAGGCTCACATTTACATCCAAGATTCAAAACGTAGAGGTCATGCCCGCGTTTCAAGTTCAAAATACAGGGTTCATCCCCAGTGTTCAAGTTCAAAACACAAGGTTCATCCCCAGCGTTCCAGTTGAAAATGCAGAGGTCATTCCCGCGTTTTAAGTTCAAAATGCAGGGTTCATCCCTAGCATTCAAGTCCAGATGCAGAGTTCATGGTTGTGTTTCAGACTCAAAACGCAGAGTTCATGCAGAGCCCAACTCTGCGTCCCAGGTCCAGAACGCAGAGTTCATTTCTGCGTCTCAGATTCATAACGCTGTGTGAACACTACATTTTCAGCCTTAAGCGCATGCCCAACTCTGTGTTTCAGGTCTAAAATACAGAGTTCGGGCCTGGAATGCTAGTTTCGACGTTTGACTCGTTCAAACACGAGTTGAACGGTTTTAGAAACCGTTTTCTCCCCAAGATTTGCGGGGATCACCTCCCTATCATGGAGAGATTTATGGGGGGCGGTTATACCCTATTAAACCCTCATTAAGGAGAGATTTAAGGGGGCGGTTACACCCCTAAATACCCTATAAATAGCGGGAAACTCAACTGAGTTCGAGCCTTGGGGTTTTTGGCAGAAAAAGAGATATTTGGCTGGCTTTTTGGGGAATTGCTGGAGCTTTGGAGATCAAAAACAAGAGCTTTCTTCATCCTTGGCTTACAAATTAATTTCGAGTTTTAAACTCGTTCAGAGTTATCAACTCATCAAGAGTTCTTTAAAACTTGTCACACAAGTTCTCTATAGTGTCAAATCGTAAGAAGAAGACCACATTCTAGTGAAACAAGACGTTCGAATCATCAACGAGAAGCAAACTCGACGCGATCATTCGAGGGAGGCATCACATTGCCACCGTGAAGAACCTAGTTTTAAACAAAGAGGAGGATTTACATCAATTCTCTTCTCTTTTGTAATCAGGAAATTAAAATTATAATTGAGATTGAGAGAGTTGTAGACATTCTTTTTCTAAGCAGTTAGAGAGAATAAAAATGAAATAGAATTCTTTCATTTTCTTATTATAAATTTTCTAACAAACAAAAGATGGCGACTCCGCTGGGAACTAACTTCTCTGATGAAGAAGTGGTGGCGCAATCCGATGTCAATCTCGCTGGAACAACCATCAAAACTCTCGTCGTAGAGTTCGATCAAGCTAAGTACGAGGAAGCCCTCTCCTCCAGATTCCTTAGCCCTAAGGCTATGCGCAAGATCCGCAAATTCTCCAAAGAGACTAAAGCTCCAACTATTGCTCCTATGTCGAAGGAAGCCTTCTCCTTTAGCCAAGAGTGCTTGAATAGCCCCACCTCCGAAGGAGTGGGCTCAGCTTCTACCAAACTCGTCCACCGAATTGAAGGTTTTTCACCTGCGCCAAAGCGACGGGTATCAGGTTACAAAAGGCCCATCACGGTGACCAACTCCATCAATGCCGATGACATCGTTGCAAAAGCCTTAAAACATGCCAAGAAGAATTCCGCTCGATGAAGGAGAAGATCCCGATGATGGGCACAACTCTGAGAGAGGCGATCCTCCAATCAACGCGAGCTATGCATTTGTGAGCCTCAACACGAACTCTGTGTTTCTGATTTAGAACACAGAAATCGTGTTGACGAGCCCAAGTATGAGTCACGCATAATCAACTTAAAATGTAGCCCTCAAGGACATGTTTCGGAAACAAAACGCAGTCCTCCGGGACACGTTTTAACACCTAAACACAGTTCTCATGAATGTATTTAAATTTCAAAACGCAACTCTCAGGAGTGCGTTCCACAAACTGAATGTAACCCTTAGGAATGCGATTCAGAACCAAAACGTAGATTGCAAAACTGTATTTCACCAGCAAAATGCAAATTTTGATCTAGCATTAATCAAGCTAAACACGACCCTCATGTTCCTTCTTCGGAATGCGATACGATTCGTCGTGTTCAAAAAGATCAACGTGGATTCAAGATCCATGTTAAACAAGAACCAGTCCCACCCATTAACGGGCAAGGAGTTCTATCTCCGTCCTCACGCTTTGTGAGAGATTCATCCCAAATCTCCGACTTGCAGGGATTGCTGTCGAGAGGAAGACCTGTGCAACAAACAGCTCATTCATGGAGTCCTCTCGAAATGCCACTGTTGCGCATCTGTGCCTAGGCGATCACTGTTCGACCGATTGACGAGCATTGCTCGATCAAGCAAGCAATGACGTCATTACAAGAAGAAGACTTTAGAGACCGAGTATCCTGGAGTCACTATCAATGTGATCAGTAGAGGGAAGTCGTCAGTCCCTAGTTCTGATGAGTCAGAGACGGATCGTTCTCCAAGCGTTAGAGAAATCGTTAACGAGTTTGAAGGAATCTACCAACGCACTCGGATGCGAACATGAGCCATTCCTCCAGTTAACTATCAAAGATTAGCCAGAGGAACTAATTCCGATAATAAACACGCAGCCATTGCGTAGTCCCAATTATCAAGCTCTTTCGTTGGACATGAGAGCTTTGCCCACATGGCAGAAAATTCTGAAGATCTCTCAAAGAGGGTTGCTAAGCAAGGGGCCATGCTCCGAGCATAACAGGAAACCATCAATCAACTTCGTGATATGATGGCTCAGATCATTGCCAATAGAGCCAATTTCCAAAAAGCCGAGTCGCAACCTCGGTAGGAATCCTCCCAAAAAGAAGGATCGTCCACATTGAAGGCGAAACAAAAAGTGAACGAGACCTCTGATCAAGAAGCTCATCACATAGTCTCTTCATCTGAAGAAGAGAAAGAAGCCGAGAATGAGCAGAATCCTTAATCGGCTAAAATGAAAGAATTGGAAGCCCGCCTCAATGCTATTGCTAACAGAAGCGAGCTCTAAGATGATGAAGTTGCCAGGCCCTATCCTACCGAATGGGATGCAGCCTCTTATCCTCCAAAATTTGAAGTCCCGCGTTACAAATTTTTAACGGCACGTGATCGTCGAATCAACATATCTATCATTTTAAGTCACAGACTGGGAATGTGATATCAAACGACGCCATATTGGCTCGATTGTTCATTAGCACCCTCAAGGGAGTTGCCTTTGAATGGTTCATGAAACTGCTTATGGGATGTATCCAAAAGTGAGCGGATCTAGAGAGACTCTTCCTATCAAGATTCTTTAAAGAAGATACAGAAGTCTCCATTCATACCCTTCTCGTCACTAAGCAGAAGAAGAGGGAATCCGTCAAAGCCTTCGTCAAGAGGTTCCAAAGCATGACTCTCCGATGTTCGTTAGGTATGACACAGTCTACCTTAGTGAAGACCTATCGACACAACTTACAGACCGACCTTCTAGCACAAATGAGGGTTACAGAATATCGTTCCTGGAGACAACTAATCTCTCAAGGTGAACAGGCTCAAAAGATTATTGCCAGGATTAAAGTTGAAGAACAAAATAGGCATAATCAACCTGAGTAATGGGACCAAGCCTAATCTTCTCAGTCAGAAGGGGAAGATACTATGGCCACTGAAGCTAATCCTTTTCAGTATGATAGCGGGTCCAACAACTATCATGTTAATAGTTATCTCTGATAGTCAAAATCGTTAGATAGTTGCCCACTAGGTGATGTGCTATGTCTACCCTTTTTCCCCTGCACTTGTTCAAGACTGGGAGTTTGTTTATTTGTAGTTCATTAGATTATGAGTAATAAATTTTTTGAGTTGTCATATTCAATAGAATGCCTCTGTCAACCACAAAAACCGTCAAAACTATTAAGTTAATAATACATCTCTGATAGTCCATTTCCCCCAAATTCCCCCACCAATCCTCTTCAAGTAGGATGGCGGGTCCATCAAAACTATCACGTTAATGATCACCTCTGATAGTCAAATTTCTCCAAAATCCCCCACCAATCCTCTTTAGTAGGATGACGGGTCTACCAAAACTTTTACGTTAACAGTTACCTCTGATAGTCAAACTCGTCAGATAGTAGCCTACCGGGTGATGGGCCTCTTTTCTGACTTAATGGATAGTGGCCCACAAGGCGATATGCCATGTCTACCCCTCTTTTTCTTTTTCTGCTAAGTCTTAATCAAGACTGGGGTTGGTTACTTGGAATCCACTGGATTAAGAGTAATAAATCTTTCACATCGTCGAGTTAACATTATACTTCTGACGATCATCACTACCACAGAGTATGAATTCAGTTTGCATCACTCCTAATTTGTCTCGTTAATAATACACCTCTGACAATCAACTTATCAATTCTCTTCAATAGGATGATAGGTCCTCAAAATTGCTCAAATCGCAATCTTCCCCAGCAAGACGCTAAGTCTTCAAAATCTTATTCAAATCACAAGTACAAATTCCTGTCACGTTAATATCATACCTCTGACAATCCACTTATCAATCCTCGTCAATAGGATGATAAGTCAAAAAAGTTGCTCCAATCGTAACACATTTCTGTCACGTTAACATCATTCCTCTGACAATCCACTTATCAATCCTCATCAATACGATAATAAGTCCACAAAGTTGCTCCAATCGTAACACAACCCCGTCAAGTTAACATTACACCTCTGACGACATAATCCACTTATTGACTCTCTTCAATAGAGCGATAGGTCCACAAACCCGTCAAGTTAACATCACACCTCTGACGACACAATCAACTTATCGACTCTCTTTAATAGAGCGATAGGTCCATAAACCCGTCAAATTAACATCACACCTCTGACAACCAACCAAACTTATCGACTCTCTTCAATAGAGTGATAGTCTCATCAAATACTATTAGGTTAACATCACACCTCTAACAGTCAAACCCCCCCCCCCCCCCTGAACTTGTTCCCAACAAACTTGTTAATCTTTTTTTGGACAAGAATAGCAAGTTTTTATTATAAAATCCCCAGTGGATTAAAGATTTTCTAGAATTATCCTAGTAAAAACTAAGAAAATTTCTGAATTTTACTCTAAGAGAAAATTCATGTCAAGTTAATACTACACCTCTAGTACTTCCAACTTTTTTTCAGTGTTTCAAGTGAAAATATAACACAGAAAGAAACAATGACAAAAGTCTACATATTCATCATCGTAGCATAAAAAAATCTATGCCTTTTACGCATGGGGAACTTTATCTTGACTCCTAAACGGAGATAAGTCTACGCCTAACACGCATTACCGGTTAATCTTTCGCTGTGAAAAAGATACCAGGATTCATGCCTGGGGGAATTTATCTCGACCCCTAAATAGAGATAAGCATGCATCTAACACATGCCGATGGGTGGTTCATTCCCGCAAAAATAACCAAGTCTACGTATTCAATATTGTAGCACCAAAAATCTATGTCTTTCATGCATGTGAGACTTTATCTTGATCCCTAATTAGATATTAGTCTACGCCTAACACGCGTTTTCGGTTAGTCTTTTACCACAAAAAAGGAGTCAGAATCCATGTTTGGGGGACTTTATCTCGATCCCTAATTAGAGATAAGCTTACACCTAACACGCGTTGCCGGTTAGTCTTTTCCTGTGAAAACGACAAAGTCTATGTATTTAAAATCATAGCACTAAGTCTAAGAGAGTTTATTCTTTTAGCACAACGTTACATGTGAAACGGACTTAGATAATCCACATGCTAGCCAACTCAAACGGTAGTTGGTAAAGGCTTATCAAATCTGTTAATGGCTAAGGGTTTGCCAAAAATCCTATGAATATTTGCGGTCTCATCAGCTGAATGGATGTAAGCCGTGACGTGATGTTTGAGAGCTTCTGCTCATGAGTAGTTTGTACCATCGCTACAGTTTCTGTTTGAAGCTCATCCTCACACAGGTCTTGTGTGACAAATCTCTTCAACCAAGATGCTTACGAAGCGGGTGCAGAGAACAACTTCTTTATGACAAGAAATCAACAGCTCCAAGATCAAAGTTGAGATCCAAAGTATTTCAAAAATTCATCCCAGTCAACCGTGAACTTTCAAAAACTTTAGAGGGGGTTCTGTAGGCTGTCTAAAAATTACTGTAGATAGCTTATCCCCATCAAACACTGATGATGGAAGTTATAATTTGACGGCTTCCAGAAGACTACAATTTGAAGACTTTCATGTAGATCTATGAAGGTTATAATCTGACGACCTTCATAACAACCGATGAAAGCTCTATTCAATAGCCTTCACAATCAACATCGAGAGTGACAATCTGACAACTCTCATATTTTTAAGGAGCTAAGATGAAGGTTACAAGGTGACGATCTTTGCAATGCTCTAGCAAAAGAGAGTACAAATTGATGGTCTCTTCAAATCAAAACACAAATATCTCTCAAACCGTAAGGTATTTGGCAAAATAGACGGAGCAAACCAAACCCCATGGGGTCGGTTTGGTCAGCTCCGTCTCATCAAGATAGCCGATTTATATATATAATTCATCCAATTCTGACTTACAGTTTGAAAGTTATGACCTGTTCTTCGAAGCAAATTATGTTCTGAAGTCCGTCTGCAAGACTGAACTTCGTCTGAACATGGGACTTAGCCTGAAGCTCGCCAAGCCCGCCTGAGGCTCACCTTTACACCCAAGATTCAAAATGCAGAGGTCATGCCCGCGTTTCAAGTTCAAACCGCAAGGTTCATCCCCAGTGTTCATGTTCAAAACACAGTGTTCATCCCCAGCGTTCCAGTTGAAAACGCAGAGGTCATTCCCGCATTTTAAGTTCAAAATGCAGGGTTCATACCTAGCATGCAAGTCCAAATGCAGAGTTCATGACTGGGTTCCAGACTCAAAATGCAGAGTTCGTGGACTCAAAACGTAGAGTTCATGCAGAGCCCAATCTGTGTCATAGGTCCAGAACACAGAGTTCATTTCTGCGTCTCAGATTCATAACGTTATGCGAACACTATGTTTTTAGCCTTAAGCGCATGCTCAACTCTACGTTTCAAGTCTAAAACACAGAGTTCGGACCTGGAACGCCAGTTTCGGTATTTGACTTGTTCAAACACGAGTTGAACGGTTCTAAAAACCGTTTTCTCCCCAAGATTTGAGGGGATCACCTCCCTATCATGGGGAGATTTATGGGGGGTGGTTATACCCTATTAAACCCTCATTAAGGAGAGATTTAAGGGGGGGTTATACCCCTAATTCCCCTATAAATAGCGGGAAACTCAACTGAGTTCTGGCCTTGGGGTTTTTGGCAGAAAAATAGATATTTGGCTGGCTTTTGGGGAATTGCTGGAGCTTTGGAGATCGAAAACAAGAGCTTTCTTCATCCTTGGCTTACAAACTGATTTCGGTTACATCAACTCTTTCATAGAGTTTTAAACTCGTTCAGAGTTATCAAATCATCAAGAGTTCTTTAAAACTTACCACACAAGTTCTCCACAGCATCAAATCGTAAGGAGAAGACCACATTCTAGTGAAACAAGACGTTCGGATCGTCAACGAGAAGCAAACTCGACGCGATCATTCGAGGGAGGCATCTTATCGTCACCATGAAGAACCCAGTTTTAAACAAAGAGGAGGATTTGCATCAATTCTCTTCTCTTTTATAATCAGAAAATCAAAATTGTAATTGAGATTGAGAGAGTTGTAAACATTTTTTTTCTAAGCAGTTGGAGAGAATAAAAATCAAATAGAATTCTTTCATTTTCTTATTGCAAATTTTCCAACAAACAACTAGTAATGTCAAAACGTTTATATGTTTTATCCACAAAGGTCAAAAGAATTATGCTTATGACAAAACAAATGAATATAAATAATATTATTTTTGACAAGAAGAACAATCATGCCAAGTTCTTGGAGCTTGTTTTAACCAATATAGAAATATTTTGCACCTGGTAAATATGATATGAAATAATACCAATGAAAGATCAATAAATCCGGAGGGTTGCTCAAACATAAACATCTTTTTTTTTTAAAAATCATTTTGAAAGGCATTTCTTACATGCATTTGAAATAGTTTGATAACTTTAAAACTTGCGAAAGCTAAAATCATACAAGAATTTTATTCTATCCTTACAACTATTGCAAAAGATTTGTCACAATCAATGTTCTCAAAGTTAAAACCAACAAGTAATCATAATATGAATATATATATATATATATTAATAATGTTTGATCAAGATAAACAAACATTTTGGTAAAATTTAATCAATATACATTTTTCAAAAATAAGTTTTGCAAACATATTTTTTCAAAAAAATAAAAAAATAAAACCAAGAAAATGCTAAAAACATGTTTTAAATTTTAAACTTGTTTTGGTACTGTTGATACTCAATATCAAACAACCAATTAATCCAGAAGATGATGGTTGCGGGGTGATGGAGAATGAAGGAGGTTCCGCTCTCTTCTTTGACTTTATGACTGGTTCTTGAACTAGGATATCTGGATCCGCTGCAAAGACCAGAAGAACAAACCCGTAAGAGGGCGGGGATTAGTTCCCCCGTGGTACCTCCGACGGTTAAGTCAGCTGATGAACTTAAGCTTGAGCGGAGTTTTTTACTATATGTTCTTATGCTATGTGCATTAGAGATGATCATCTCTCAGGTTTAGATCAGGAGAAAGATTTAAATTGCTCCGAGAGTTTTTTGTTAGGTTAGATTGGATTAGATTCTACCTTATTCTGATGGTGAACAACCTCCATATATAGAATGAATGTCCATGGCAGACTGGTTATTTCGGCCATACAGAATGGCAGTGATAAAGTGTGAGCTGGAAGGTGAGTCATCTTTCGCTCTACAGGTGTCGGCTGACGACTGAACATGAAGTTATCTCAGCATGGGAGATGGTGTCTCCGTGATGTCCAGGAAGTGACTTGTGAGTGTGCCAGAAGTCACGTAGGCATACTAAGTCGTCCGTCGCTTTATAGATGTCGGCTGGCGACTAGAGGGGGAGTCACTTCATTATGGGAGAGAGTGTCTACATATTTTCTGGGAAGTGATTGAATTGACAAGTTATGGAGAACTGTCAGGCCAAAATCTGGATAAGGCTTGTCCAAAGTGGACTGAGGCATCAACATTTGCTCTTGGGGAGAGGCTTGAGGCCGAGGTCAAGTCCTCAATTTAGTTGACAGCAGGGAATTCCTTCCAGTCGTTTCTGAGAAATGCACAGTGAGCGATCAAGTGCCCTAAATAGGGTTGTATCCGATGATAGAGTCGACCAACACTGCCTTTCGTGTTGACTCAGGAATGTCGGCATGTTTGACTGGTTGGAATGTCGTCTTGCCCTAGCTAAGAACCATCTTTCGAGTCGATATAAAGATGTCGACTCGTCTGGGAGGTCAGGATCTCTCGTGTTGACTCATATCGCCTTTCATGTCGACACCAGAGTGTCGACTTGATGAGTTGGCAGAGCCGAGGACTCTATGATTGTGCCTTGGATTTATTCCTGATAAGGTACCAAGGGATTGAAATTCGACTGAGGAGTCAAATGCCTAGAACTCTTGAGAGTTGACTAGGGCTCTCTTTCCCCTGAGGCCGAAAGAAAACTGTGGGAGTCGACCAAAGGGTTGGGTTTGTTTCACTAGGATTCTTATTGCATTATTTTGCAAATATTGTATCTTGAGTGAGTGAATACCATAACAGGTACCCAAATACTCTTGGTACCGAAGAGTTTAGGGACATGACCCCTATCATTAAAGCTCAATGCCCCTAGGTTATGATCCCATTTGGGCGCATATAGTGCACGTGTCCAGTCATAGTAATATTCACGCAAATGACCCATTTTATTGCAATAAGTGCAATAAAATGAATGTATTTATTTTTGTTGACCGTGTGAAGGTGCACGATGAACATTTGCAAACAAAGATAGTCTTTTTAAATCATTCTGCAATTGTGAAACATTTTTAAGCAAAGTTTGTCTTTTTAAAATATTTTGCGATTTAGAAACTTTTCGCAAATCAAAACAATATTTTGTTAAATGACCAACTCTTCTACAAAAGTCATATTTATACACATTAACATGCTTATGATGAATATTGTATGCATGTGCATGTGTATGTGTATATGATGAGGAAACTTGATGGGATGCACAATGAGTAATAATATTAGCATCAGTGGTTTGTCGTGCATCATAGCAAAATTTAGCAATATGGTCTTTACTGCCGCAAATAGAACACTTATAAATTTTGTCATACATGTGTGCATAGTGAGTGTTTGATTTGGAAGAATTTACACGTGACTTTACACATAAGTTCATAAGTTTCTTATTGTTATCAATGCATTTATTTAGGGTTGAATCTAAAGAAGATATGCGGTTTTTCATATGATCCAACTCATCATTAGGTACATTTGCATTGAAATTAGAAGTAGAGCAAATATGACCATTTTTAAAAGACTTTAGTTCATCTCTAATAAACTTTATAAAAGATATAAAGTGATATAAACAAGTCTTTTAATCCGTAAACACGTATTGTGCAAATAAACATGATTTTATTGATTTAAAATTGTTAAAACTTAATTTTGTTGAAATCATTTCAAGTACATACAAACATAAAACAAATATGTGTGTACATATAATTATATCCATTTGTTTCATATTTATATGGCTAAACTTGAAGGCAATGAAAACAATGCGTTTGTATAATTTGAGCTCCAAGTATAAACACACAAAGTATAAACTTAAACTACAAAACTATTTACCCAACCTATAGGTCTTCAATGTAGCTCGACTTGGTTGCGGATGAAGCAATATTGGATCTTGATTTGAATTGCATATAGCTTCATTCCGATATCCGCCAACCTCCTTTGAATGTTATCGTTAAGCTCAATTCCAACCAACCACCAACGTATATGATCGTGTAGGCGCAAGTTTCCATTCAACCTCCAACAGAGGATCCTTGTGTAGAATACCTAACAAGCAACTACAAACACTCGACAAACGTTATAAGGAAATGTTTGTTAATCATCAAAACTAGATTAGATAGTAGGCTCATAAACATGAAACCTAAAAAATGTCACTATCAATCCCACTAAGTGGGATGCCATATTTACCTCACCTTACGAAAGCGACGTCCTCGTCGCGACATGACAACTGGCACATCTCAGTATCGCCGCCAAGCTATGTGGACTCTAGAAGTAGCTCCTACGGATTCTAGAGGTGGCTCCCACCACACTCACACGGTGTAGCTAGCACTTAGTCCGTATAGCACTTAGCTCCACACTTCCGGCTGACAAACTGCTCTGATACCATTTGTCACACCCCGGGCCCACGGGCCCTGTTGGTACATACCAACCGTGGACTCATCGAGTGTAACACACTGTTTGGCTCATCGAGTGTAACACACTGTTTGGCTCAAAATACTGTCAAAATCGACTAGCCAATGTTACACTTGAGTCTTTAGGTTTCACTCTATAAATTGTCCACTCTCCCACCGATGTGGGACTAAATTTTTGGAAAATGTCACTATCAATCCTACTAAGTGGGATTTCACAGGGGGGTTTGTTCCTGATATTTTCAAAGTTAAAGGAGATTATTTGGTAATCGTTTAAAATTAAAGGGGGTTTTCTGAAAACACTAGCTAGTATTTATCAACAGAGAAATCTAAACTCTGAATTAAAGTTTTTCTATTATGTTAATTCTACTTTAGAGTGAACAATCTGAATTCTAGTATCAGGTGGCTTTCAGTTTTTTGTGATTGTTGTTCCAACGTGAACTGATTGGATACTGGAATTCTTAAACATTGTTAGTTCGAAGGTTTCACTCTAGGCCCCGTTTTAATGCATGTTTCAGCAAGAAGCAGCGTAGTAGCTAGCTGAAATCATTTGATCCTCCGTTTCAAAATTCTGAAAACACTTCCCAAATTGCTTATCACGTTTTCTTAGAAGAAGGGAGGATTATCGAAGTTACTGTAATGGTGACAAACTGCTATCTTGATACTCTTCTGAGCCTTTCAGAGAAACCATATACATGATTCACTAAATTTATAATTTTAATGTCTTTTTAAAAAATAAGTGTTAAACTCTTTTAGCGACATTATTGCTAGTGAAATAAAACAATATTAATGGGGTGTTTGGTAGCTTGCAACTATAGTCGAAATGCAAATGTCACTTACATGTAACTGAGACGTCGTAGTTGTTCTCGCATTCAATAAATGATTTTTTGACCAAAAGTTGCATTCAAGTACAGTTGTAACTATATGGTTCAATTTTTATAGTTTACAACTTGTAGTTGAAACTATTGGTTCTCCTGGTAACTTTACTCGTATGCAACTTTTTTTAACTTTTAATAAATTGATAAAATTACAAATTCATTTACACTTTCAAAATATTTTTTTTAAAAATATACTGTTTTAAGTATTAAAAATTATTTTTAATTTTCATTTTTAATTTTTTATATTCATGGAAAATAGTAATTTCCAATATTTCTTCAGTCAAAAATCATTTTCTAAATAATATTTTATGTTAAACAATAACTTTCATAAAATAGATTTTTTCAAAAGTATAATATTTTTCAAGAAAATAAATATTTTTTAAAAATAATATTTTTTGAAAAACATTATTCAATTTTTTTTCAAGAAATAATATATTCAAGAAGATAATAGTTTTCAAGAGCAACATTTTCAAAAAACTATAGTTCTTAAAAAAACATTTAAAACATATTTTTTAGGAATATATTTTATAATAACATTATTTTTTAGAAAATGGGATTTTTAGAAAAAAATCATAATGCATTTTTTACAAATTTATCACAAGTCTTTAATGAATTTCTTAGATTTTTGAAATATTGAATAATAATTTTAATTTTTTGTAAGGGTTAGTTGCAACTAAAGTTGCAAGTGTGACTTACGATCATTTTAGATGTAAGTCTATTTTGTAATTAGGAGGTGTTTTGCAGCTGTGGTTGTAATTGCAACAGTGACTTGCAATGATATGAACACCAGTAACCTAATAAATTTGACACAATTGCATGAAACTATAGTTGTAACCGCTCTAACTACTAAAAATAACTGTTTGGTAATTATAAATTATGAGTTGTTTACAAAAGAAGCAATGTGTGTGGTAAAATTGTGCTTAAAGATTATTACAAATGAAAATGACAAACATAAACATAACTTTAGCTAATACGGTCAAGTTGGTAATTTTTCTTACGTCTTTACCCCCAAGGGCTAGGTATCGTATACGCCCCAAAATAAAGAAAAATAAAGAGCTTTAAGTACTAAAAGAAAAGTACTTATACCTAACAAAATTAAAAATAAATATTATAGTTTTAGAGCAAATAACGATAAGAACATCAAAAACTAAATGGTGCATTTAGTATAAAAACTACAAAAGACAAAAGTTGATTTTAAAACCATCTTCAGATTACTTCTAAAAACACCCCTTTAAAAAAAGTATGATCAGTTTCAATAAGCATGTAAAATAAGTTTGAGGATTGCTAGCAGGCCCATCACAACTCGCCCTCATGAACCGCCCATAGCCCCTTTTTTTACCCAACTTAATCAATACTTTGGTGAATCTTTCACATTATTGTTAATAGGCATGACCAATATTACAATCATGCCCCTAATGTAGGTTTTTTTTTTGATCAATGAAAAAATGTATTCATTATACCAAGTATGAAAAATTTAATAGTACATCAGTGTCACTCTTTGACATCAAGAAGTCTGGTAGTAAAACCCAGACTTAACAAACTATAAGCTCTCTATATAGTCCCTAACATGATTTGGGATGTTATCATTCAAAATTTTTGCATAAATTGTAATCTTCACTACACGAAAAAGCTTATCAGGGTCTCTAGCTTTGTGCTGAAATATTCTGAGGTTCCTCTCCTGCCATATTAGATAGACAGCTGCCGACAAAGCCAACCTCTTCAATTTTTCTTAAATCCAATCCCTTTTAGATTACCATACCATGCTGTTAATTGATTCCACTTGCAAGTTTTCCATCTATAGCCAAGCCAATCCATGATCTTATTCCAAACAGTTGCAGAGTATCGGCATTCAAAATAGAGGTGCTCACAGGTTTCCATCTGATTGGAGCATAGAACACACTGGCTGGTACTTAATAATCTCATTCTACACAGTCTATTCTGTGTTAACAGCCTGGAAAGAGAGGCTAACCACAATATGAAGGAGTGCTTAGGATAATGCCATCCTCCCCAAATAGTTTCAGACAGTATAGTAGGAGGAGCTTGCTGACTTATCTTCCTGTAGACTGAAGAAATACTGACTGAACCATTGACACAACATCCAGCAACAACATTTAGAAGATTATCAACATTTCCAAATTTTCCTATCAACAAACCCCTCACTCTTAGTAATTGCTTCCACATCCATGAATCATTATCTTTTAATTGAACTTGCCAAATGTTATTTTGCCTTAGGTAGTTTCCATGCACCCATTTGATCCAAAGTATGTCTTTTTTGAGATGAATCAACCATAGGAGTTTAGCAGCAGAAGCATAATTCCATACCTTTGCGGAAAAAACTCCAAGTCCTCCATGCTCCAAATCCTGGCAGATAGAAGACCAAGATACCAAGTGAATTTTATGCCCCCATAGGAATTCAGCACACATACTATCAATTTTCTCAAGCACTTTGATTGGCAAAATGTAATTGCTTGTCCAGAAAATCTGAATTCCAAGTATAACTGACTTTATCAATTGCAATCTGCCTGCATAGGACAGAGTTCTTCTATTTTGCCAGTTTTGAAACTGTTCTGATATTTTATTTATTAGTGGAGAACAATCCAGCCATGAGAGCCTCTTTGAGATAAGAGGAACACCCAAATATCTTATAGGGAGAACACCTTCTGGGAAGTTGAGATAGGAACTTATCTGAGCTTTCAAATCATCATCAATACCACTCATATATAATGAGCATTTGGCAGAGTTTGGTTCCAGACCAGAGACTTGGCTGAATTCCTTAAGACAGTCATTTAATCTTGAAACTGAGTTCATGTCAGCTTTGCAAAATAATAGGAGGTCATCTGCAAATAGTAGATGAGTAATCTTCATTCTTGAGCATTTGGGATGAAATCTAAATAACCTGTCTTCTTTAAGAAAGTCCAGCCTCCTTGATAGATACTCCATTCCAATTACAAACAGGTAGGGAGATAATGAATCTCCTTGTCTAAGTCCTCTTGCACCTTGGAAATATCCATGTAGTGTACCATTGATTGATAATGAGTACTTGGGAGTTGAGATGCATTCCATGATCCATTTAATTACAGTTCAGGAAATCCCAGTCCTGTTAACATGTGTCTTATGAACTCCCAATTAATGGTGTCAAATGCCTTTCTTAAGTCAATATTTAGAATGGCTCTTGGAGAAGTGCTTTTCCTGTTATAGTGCTTGATGAGCTCATTGTTTGCGTCAAAAGTTGACTTTGTCATGGAATTCATTATATCTTCGGTCGATTACAACAAATTCAAAGAAATAGTCTTTTTATAAGACCTCTTTTACACAACAAAATGAAAATTACAACTCTTGAAAAACAAACGCAGGATCGTTGTTTGGATCACTGCTTGCGTGGGATCTTTGCCTGTGCCGGGAGCGCTTTGACCCGTGGACCACCAAATCACAGATTCTGATTGAATCGATGAGGGGTTTAATGATTCTTCCTTCGTTTATCGAAGTAAGAATTTGAAGCGAATATCTTATCGATGTAAGATGTTCACTCTTCTAAAGATCAAGTCAGAGCTTAGATCTCTAGGAATCGCCAGAAGCTTCTTGAGAATGTTTGTGAAGAAGGAAGACTCTCTTTCTTGCTCTAATTCACCAAAACTCAAGGCTCTCTGCTCTAATCTGCTCTGGAAATGCTCAGCCCCTATCAATGATGGCTATAGGGGGGTATTTATAGCCTCCTTAGACGATAACTGAAGAAATAACCGATCAACAACTGCCTCTTTAGGCGCGGCAGTTGATGCTGTCGCGGCTAAAGGGCGCGACAGTCGACACTGCCGCGGCTAAAGGGGCAGTTACACCCACGATCATACGTGTTTGAAATTATTCTCCCACGACCTTTAACCATCTTTTTCGTGGTTTAACTGCCTGTCCACGTCAGCACACGTTCTATTTCTAATATGTCGCTACGTGGGCCTTAAAACTCATCGTATAACTGCCTTGTAACCGCCACAGCACTCCTCTATAATAGCCGCGGCACCCTAAGCTGTCGCGCCTAAGCCGCGGCACCTTAAGCTGTCGCGCCAAAACCGCGGCGTCCTAGGCTGTCGCGCCTTAGCCGCGGCATCATGTCCTGCCGTGCCCACACGCTGTAGTTTGCATTGTTCTGTGAATTCACATTGTTTTGTGTTGATTCATAGATCCTTTTGCTTCCTTTGGGCTTGTATGATCTCCCATGACTTAGATACTGATGTTTATCATATTCTCTTTGTCTTGAGTGGTATTTGGATGTCTGTAAGTATTTTTTAACGTCTACAGATACCCCCTCCAAAGTATCACAGACTCATCATTTTGAAGAGGAGTCTGGGACACTTTGGATATGATAAGTTTTCCTTGCAATTTCTTCAGTACTTTGTTGAGGAAGTTGCGTAACATATTCTATGGATGGCTTCAATCCTTGACTTCTTCATCTTTTAGCTTATTCAGTGCTTTGTAGAATAGCTAAAATCCCTCCGGTGCTGCGTTTATCACGTGGCCGTTGTCGAAGTCTTGAATTTGAACTGCCGTCGAAGAATGGAGAAATAGTTTATACTCATATGCTCCATTGAAGTGTTCGGGAAATAGTTTAACCTCATATACCCGTTAGGAGGTAATCAGGTTATTCTTAAAAATATTTTGAGTAATATTCTCCAGAAACTTTCTGTTGAGATTAGGGAAATAGTTTAGACTCGTATACCTATTGGAGTATTCTGGTCTCTTATTTGTTGGTAGAGATGAACCCGATGATGGAGAGGAAGAATTTTATATTCTATCTCCTAGTCTCTTTTTTGTTGGTAGAGATAAACCCGAAATTAGAGAGGAATAATTTTATATTCTATCTCCTGGTCTCTTGTTTGTTGGTAGAGATAAACCCGAAATTGGAGAGATTAGAACTAACACTGTGCAGATTAGAACTAACACTCTACAGAACAGAACTAACACTGTGGAGATTAAAACTAACACTCTACAGAATAGAACTAACACTGTGCAGATTTGAACTAACACTCTACAGAACAGAACTAACTTGGTATAAAATGAGAACAAACTTTGTTTAAATTAGAACTATCTTTGTATAAATTAGATCTGTTGGTAGAGATAAACCCGAAATTGGAGAGGAAGAATTTTATATTCTATCTCCTGGTGTAAAGGAAACTTGAAGTGGGATCTCCACTTAGAGACTTTGGCTTGGTTTGAATAATCCTAACTGTCATAAGGTTTGATTATTCAGTTCAAAGTGGACCTCTCGTTCGTGGAATAAATCGAGAGGGGATTTTGGTTGTGGTCCTAACTGTAGTAAGGTTTGACCAAGTGGGAGTTTTGAGACGATCCTAACTGTTTAAAGGTTTGATCGTTCAATTTGTGGACCTCTCGTTCATGGAAGGAATCGAGAGGGGATTTTGGTTTTGGTCCTAACTATAGTAAGGTTTGACCAAGTAGGAGTTTTGAGACGATCCTAACTGTTTAAAGGTTTGATCGTTTAATTTGTGGACCTCTCGTTCATGGAAGGAATCGAGAGGGGATTTTGGTTTTAGTCCTAACTGTTTAAAGGTTTGACCATGTGGGAATTTGATACGATCCTAACTGTTTAAAGGTTTGATCGTTCAATTTGTGGACCTCTCGTTCATAGAACGAATCGAGAGGGGATTTTGGCTTCGGTCCTAACTGTTTAAAGGTTTGACCAAAAGGGAATTTGAGACGGTCCTAACTGTTTAAAGATTTGATCGTTCAATTTATGGACCTCTCGTTCATGGAAGGAATCGAGAGGGGATTTTGGTTTGAGTCGATCCTAACTGTTTAAAGATTTGATCGTTTAATTTATGGACCTCTCGTTCATGGAAGGAATCGAGAGGGGATTTTGGTTTTGGTCCTAACTGTTTAAAGGTTTGACCATGTGAGGACTTGAGACAATCCTAACTGTTTAAAGGTTTGATCGTTCAATTTATGGACCTCTCGTTCATTGAAGGAATCGAGAGGGGATTTTGGCTTTGGTCCTAACTGTTTAAAGGTTTGACCAAACGGGAGTTTCGAGGTGATCCTAACTGTAGGAAGGTTTGATCACTCGATTTATGGACCTCTCGTTCGTTGAAGGAATCGAGAGGGGATTTTAGCTTTGGTCCTAACTGGTTAAAGGTTTGACCAAATGGGCAGTGAGACGATCCTAACTGTTTAAAGGTTTGATCGTTCAATTTGTGGACCTCTCGTTCATGGAAGGAATCGAGAGGGGATTTTGGTTGTGGTCCTAACTGTAGTAAGGTTTGATGTGGTCCTAACTGTAGTAAGGTTTGACCAAGTGGGAGTTTTGAGACGATCCTAACTGTTTAAAGGTTTGATCGTTCAATTTGAGTGGACCTCTCGTTCATGGAAGGAATCGAGAGGGGATTTTGGTTTTGGTCCTAACTGTAGTAAGGTTTGACCAAATGCGGATTTGAGATGATCCTAACTGTTTAATGGTTTGATCGTTCAATTTGTGGACCTCTCGTTCATGGAAAGAATCGAGAGGGAATTTTAGCTTTGGTCCTAACTGTTTAAAGGTTTGACCAAATGTGAGGGAAGATTGATCCAAAACAGTATTCGGAAATCACCGTGGGGATGTAGTGTTTATCACTTTGTTTGTAGTGATCGGGTTATCCCTAAGAAAATTATGTATAACATTCTTCCGAGAACTTTCCGTTACATGAACCATCCACCTCCAGCTTTCCTTACGAAATTGGGTTTATCATTATACTGAGTTACATAACCGGGTTATCCTTAAGAATATTACATGTAAAAATTCTTCAGGAACTTCCCGTGAAAGAAAAGAAACAGTTTAGACTCATATACTAATTGGAGTTTCAGGGGGCAGTTTAACCTCGTATACCGGTTGGAGGAATAAGAAGCAGTTTATACTCGTATACTCTTCGGAGTTAGGGAAAAACAGTTTATACTCGTGTATCCCATGGAGTTAGTGTCGTCTTTACTTGGCTTGTTTCGCCGTTATGACGCCAGAGTCAATTAAGGCTTGGATTTTGTTTTTGAGTCCGAAGCAAATCTCGGTGGGATGAAGAACCCTTCTGTGGTACGCACAGTAGTTTGGATCCGTAACTCTCTTAGCTCCCTCCTGATCTTTAATAGGTGGTAGCTCGATCTTGTCGTTGTCGAGGAGATATTTCAAGATGGCTGGAGCTTCATCATCTTCGAAAGAATACTCCTTTTGAAACTTCGGATCGAGAGTCGCGTTCCCAGCGATTGCAGATGTCGTCGGTCAGCTTCTCTCAGCTTTCTTTCTTTTAAGAAAGTGTTCAGCTTGTTCACCGCGCATTTTCAAATCTTTCCAAGTTTTGGATGGTACGACCCCCAGGACTTCCAGGACATCGATGGAGAGATTATTGTGGCATGTTTGCAGGATGAACTCCTCTGTAACAGGATCTCTGCAATTCATTGCCTTGTTATGGAAGCGCTTGACAAAATTATCGACTGACTCTCCATCTTTTTGCTTCTCATCCAAAAGGGTTCCGATTGACACTTCAGTGTCATCATCGAAGAAATTGCTAAGGAATAAACTTTTTATGTCATCCCAGCAATTGATGCTCCCTGGCTTAAGACGTCGGTACCAATCGAAGGCGGGCCCACGAAGGGTGCCAACGAATGACCGGACCATTAAAGCCTCGTTTCCGGAGATCATGCTCAAATGAGACTTGAAATAAATCAAGTGCTGAATAGGCGAGCTCTTCCCATCAAACGGTGTGAAGTTGATCAGATTGAATTTTATCGGGTACGGTATTGAATCCCATTCTCTTGGATAGGGACACGGAATACCCGTCTTCTTTACCTCCTGAGCGGACATCAAAGCATTGACTTTATGTTCAAGGTC
This sequence comes from Asparagus officinalis, assembly GCF_001876935.1. Taxonomy (NCBI): domain Eukaryota; kingdom Viridiplantae; phylum Streptophyta; class Magnoliopsida; order Asparagales; family Asparagaceae; genus Asparagus; species Asparagus officinalis. The sequence goes on along the minus strand of NC_033796.1, from coordinate 36,323,687 downwards.
TTGCATTTTTTTGTCCTCATCTTCATCTCTCTTTGAGTGATGTTGAGCAGAAATAATTGGGCCACCCACAGTGTTATTAAAAGGTGAAATTGAACCACCCCTAATATTGTTGTTGGGAGGATCCGTTGAACCACCCCCAGTGTTATTGTCATTGGGAGGTGTATCAGCCATAATGATTTCATCCACTTCTGGATCGCTGTCATCTATAACATTCTGAGTGTGGCGGCTAAATTCAGCTCGCTGACTGGATTCAGGAGATTGAGGCCGTTGAGCTTGCAATTCTTTCATTTGTTGAATAGCCAACTCTATTTCTGTCTTTATCTCAGCTCTAATTTCTTCACGTTGTTTGGCTAGAGCTTCTTGAAGCATTTGAGCAAATTGATCAGGGGTGATTGTGAGCACTTCTCTGGTTTGCCCCGCACTAGACATTGTGTCATCAGAAGCAATGGCTGAACAAGTGTCTGAAAGTTCATCCTCCGAGGATATTCCTTCATGCATTCTCTTGTAATCCCTGCGTCTGATGGCTCCTAATTGGAGTCGAGACATCCGTTGAGCAATTCTTGGATTAACTTTTCCTCTGGGGGAAAAGCCGGGATTTGAATCACTTGAATGCCGCTTAGACTTTCTTTTATCAACCATGTTGATGGTGACTTTAGGGAATTCGTCATCTTGGACAGCTGATCTTCTCTTGCAGAAATGTCTTGGCTTAGGCTTCAACATTTCGGTGAAAAGCCTCTGGAATACTGAGACTCTTTGCAGGATGGCTTCTCGTTTGGAGTAGTCACATTCTGACAGTACTGCTCTAATGAGTCGCATACAGAAACAATGATAGCTCATTTCTCGGACAATCCTCTTTCGAGTTTTGTTCACACCCCCAGCTTGATAGTACAACTTCGGACAATCCTCTTTCGAGTTTTGTTCACACCCCCAGCTTGATAGTACAACTCATCGGTATAATTACCAGAGAATCCTATCATCTGTTGGTATGAGCCCCTAGGTATAACAATGTCTTTTGACGAACATGTCTTCTTCTGAGGATGTAAAGCCTTGTAGGCGTTCTCAGGACAACTTGTTGTCGTATTTGAGGAACATGTCTTCTTCTGAGGATGTAAAGCCTTGTAGGCGTTCTCAGGACAACTTGTTGTCGTATTTGAGCGATCCAAGGTTACGTCAGGAGTCGCATGTTTAGAACCACCCCCTTGCGAGTGCAGAGTCTTAACGGGCTCCTGAGTTTCATTACGAACTCCCAAACGGGTAAAAATTAGGATTTTCCCATCTTGGAGTTGTTTTGACTTGATAGAAGGATACTTACGACCCCCAGTGTAAGAATCTATTTGGGGTTCATTCACCGGACCCAAGCGTTCTTTGACCGGAGCTTTGCCTCGATCTTCAGGTAAAGGATCGAGGCCATCCGCCATTATAATTTTGGATTTCGACAGGTCAGGACTGACCCAGGGTTTCACTGGTGACACAGCGGGTGTTGACACAGTAGACGGACCCGGAACGGACGTTGATGGAGTCGAAGGAGTGCTCTTGTGAAACTTCTTTTGGCCGCGGCAATGATTGGTGTCGCGGTCGAACAGTGTGCCGTGGCAGCGGAGACTGCCACGGTTGAAGGAGATACCGCGACAGTATGAGCTGTCGCGGTTGAAAGAAGCGCCGCGGCAATAAAGACTGCCGCGGTCAAAGTGTTCTGCAGACCCAATTTTCGTACGAGTTTGGATTTGGGGATCCATACTTTGTGATTCTTTGGTACTTCCTTAGACACTGTTTTCTTCTTTCCTTCTCGTCTTTGTTGTAAAAGAGCACGGGCACGAGCGGTGTTTGCCATACGCTTTTGTATGCATTCTTTGAGGGTCGAACGAGCCTTTTTGACGAGAGTCCATTCCTCTGACGTAAGTTTTGCTGAGATGTGAGTGATTTGACGTTGAGGCAACTGAACCACTTGATGTTTCCTCGATTCTAAGTCCGCATAGTAACAAACTCCATCGGTTTGTTCCAAGGCCTTAGCCAATTGACGAGCGCGTTACAATAAAATTCAAAGGAATAGTCTTTTTATAAGACCTCTTTTACACAACAAAATGAAAATTACAACTCTTGAGAAACAAACGCAGGATCGTTGTTTGGATCACTGCTTGCGTGGGATCTTTGCCTGTGCCGGGAGCGCTTTGACTCGTGGACCACCAAATCACAGATTCTGATTGAATCGATGAGGGGTTTAATGATTCTTCCTTCGTTTATCGAAGTAAGAATTTGAAGGGAATATTTTATCGATGTAAGATATTCACTCTTCTAAAGATCAAGTCAGAGCTTAGATCTCTAGGAATCGCCAGAAACTTCTTGAGGATGTTTGTGAAGAAGGAAGACTCTCTTTCTTGCTCTAATTCACCAAAACTCAAGGCTCTCTGCTATAATCTGCTCTGGAAAATGCTCAGCCCCTGTCAATGATGGCCATAGGGGGGTATTTATAGCCTCCTTAGACGATAACTGAAGAAATAGCTGATCAACAACTGCCTCTTTAGGCGCGACAGTTGATGCTGTCGCGGCTAAAGGGCGCGAGAACCATGTACTGCCGCGCCCACACGCTGTAGTTTGCATTGTTCTGTGAATTCACATTGTTTTGTGTTGATTCATAGATCCTTTTGCTTCCTTTGGGCTTGTATGATCTCCCATGATTTAGATACTGATGTTTATCACCTTCTCTTTGTCTTGAGTGGTATTTGGATGTCTGTAAGCATTTTTTTGACGTCTACACTCATGTGCTAGGAGAATATTGCTAGAGATAAGTCTCCCCTTAACAAATGCACTTTGTGCATCATTAACTAAGTATCCCATGACCTTTTGAATTCTACCAGCAATGATTTTTGATATTATTTTGTACACACAGTTGCAGCAAGCAATTGGTCTGAATTCATTAGTTGATGTAGGGTTGAGAACTTTTGGTACTAAAGTGATGGATGTAGTATTAAATGTACCTAGCAACTTTCCTGATCTGAAAAATTCCTCAACTGCTGCATATAAATCCTCACCAATGACATTCCAAGAAGCCTTGTAAAAGAGGGCACCAAATCCATCAGGACCAGGACTCTTGTCATTTGACATTGAGAAAACTGCTTCCTTAATTTCCTGCCTTGATACAAGCAGACCAAGCATAGATTTTTGATCAGATGTGAGCAGAGGACCATTGTTAATCACCTCAGTATCTGGTACAGAAGTTGGAACTGAAGTACCCAGAATATTTTTGTAGAATTCTAAAAATTCTTCAGTGATCTCTGATTTATCTGTGATTCTGATACCATTTCTGTCATATATAGAAAGAATTCTGTTATGATGTCTTTTATTTTTCATAATAGAGTGAAAGAATTATGAGCTTTTATCCCCATGTAATCCCCATTTAATATTTGCTCTCTGCCTGTAGAAAGATGTTTCACAGTCCAAGAGTCTGACATATTTGTTTAAGCAGTCTTTTTCCTTAGATATTAGAGCAGGATTGAAAAGATCTTCATTAAGCAATCCTTGAATGTTAGCTAACTCACTTTTGGCTCTAGCCACTTGCTCACTTATATTCATGAAATGTTTCTTATTTAACTCCTTTAGTGCAGGTTTAAGCCTTTTGAGCTTAGTGTGAAACTTGTACATCTCATAGCCATATAATTCTTGATCCCATACTGACCTGATTGTTGAAATGAACTCTGAATGCTTAGCCCACATGTTGAAAAATCTGAAAGGCCTTTTACCCTCAGTCTCATCATCTTCTATTGTTAATAGGGCAGGAGAGTCATCAGAGCAACTAGGATTGAGAAATTCCACTTGACTGGATGTAAAATTGAGAATCCATTCATCATTTACCAAGCATCTGTCCAGTCTAGACCATATTCTTGAATCAGCTTCTTGCTTATTGCACCATGTGAAGAAACAACCTACAGATCTAATGTGAGTTAGTTGACCTGAACTGATAAAGTTCTGAAAATCCTCAGTATCAGCTTGAGAAATTGGTGCACCTCCTATCTTTTCATCACTGCTAACAATAGTATTGAAATCCCCTCCAATCACCCAGGGGCAGTTGACATTTTGTTTGTATGCTAATAAATCATTCCAAATGGTCTTCCTGGCTACCATTTGATTATGAGCATATACTATAGTGCACAAACATGTAATTCTGCCATCTCTGGAGATAATAGAGCATGTCATATATTGATCAGATGATACGACATTTTGAATTGTGAGGACACCATTGTCCCAGAGTATCCATATCCTTCCCTTTGTGACTCCTTGAGCATTTGAAATCCATTTCCAGTCTTTTGTTATTTTTCTTGCCAGCATCTGTATTTTATTTTCAGGGAGTTTTGTTTCCAAAAGAGCAAGGAAAGAGATATTATAATCTTGTATAAGTTGCTGCACAATCCTATGCTTAGAGGATTTATTAAACCCTCTAATATTCCAAATTGCAAGATGCATTATTTGGATGTCCCCCCTTTATCTTCATCAGGGGGATCAGATTGTAACTCCAGAAGAGAAAATAGAGATGATTGAATGCATGTAGTATCTTTCCCAGAGAATATTACTCTTTTTGCTACATTAGATCTACTGACATTTGTAAATCCAGATGTATTAACCAGAGGAGATGAAAATCTGAATACCTGATTTCCAATCCCCCAATGTTGTGCATGTTTAGTAGTATTCTACCCAGAGTAACTACCAATATCTTTCATTCCCTGATTTGATATCTCATTTACAAGATTTTCTGATATGTTTCTGCCTCTGAGAGTTTGAGTATCAGTCTGTGCATTTGCAGAACTCTTTTCTCCTCCAGTCTGATATGTTTCTGCCTCTGAGAGTTTGAGTATCAGTCTGTGCATTTGCAGAACTCTTTTCTCCTCCAGTCTCATTAGTCTGTGCATGTTTTGCTACAAGTATCAGTCTGTGCATTTGCAGAACTCTTTTCTCCTCCAGTCTCATTAGTCTGTGCATGTTTTGCTACAGGAATTGCATAATCACTCTTAGATTTTTCTCCTCTAGTCTCATTTTGCATTGTGGAATCATTTTCCATTTCAGGATGCTCTGAATTGGTCTGAGTTCTTTTTCCAACCTGCTTGTTAATAGGCACCCACACTTTTTTGGTTCTGTTTCTCCTGCATTGCTTAGTGTTATGCCCCACCATACTACATATGGTACACCATCTAGGTTTAAATTCATACAAAACTGTCTGTGTATAGTTCCTTCCATCAGGCCCTTGGATAATCAATTGATCTGGCAATGGCTCCTTCAATGGAAATTTAACTTCCAATAGAACTCTTGCATAGCTCAGCCTCTGCCTGGTAGCTGTTAGCTTATCAGTTGCAATTGGTTTTCCAATTAGGCTAGCAACTTTACTAATTCCAGTTGAGCTCCATAGATTAAGCCTCAAATTTGGAAGTTGAATCCACATTGGGTAATAGAAATCCTGTAGGTTTTCTAAATCTGTGTTAATACATGGCTTTAACATCAATGGCCTAGATCCAAAGAACCAGGGACCATCCTCTAAGACATCTTGCATCGGTTTCTCAGTTTGAAAATCAAATAGAAACAGTCCTTTCTTGATAATGGATATCTTCGGAATTGAAATTTTACCCCAAAATTTGTTTATAAAAGATTCCATAGACTTGAATTTAGCATTTAACCCAATAACATGCCCTAGTAAAGCAGACTTCCAAAGAACTTCTCCTTCTGTCCATTCTTCAGTATTGAATGAAACAGTATTAGGTTGAGCAGATGGAAAAAAATTTAGAGAAAGTCCATTGCCAGATTTCCTGTTATCAGCAAAAAGACTAACAAAAGATTTTCGAGATTCAGGCTCAGTTTTCTCCTTCAATTCCTCATCAATCAGGTTCTCGTTAGCTGATTTATCCAAATTTTCATCAGCTGATTTATCTAATACCTCTGTTTCCAGATCTATAGATTTATCAGCACTATTTTCTAGATGAAAAGAATCCTCAGTGTTTTCAGCATCCAGATTAATAATATCAGATTCAAAATCATCATCGGCATCATCATCAGCCCATAGAGTAGAATTAGAAGAACTTAGCTGTCTAATGGCTTGAATTCCGAATCTCTGTTGATGAAGATCTGAAATAGGATCAGATCTAGCTAGGATTTCTTCCATTGGCACTTTCCTCTTAGCTCCCTTTGGACCTGTACTTTCCATCTCTGCTGAAATTGAAGATCTCACCTCCGAAGCATCATCAGCAACTTGAGAAGGATAGACAAAAATCGAATCTCAAATATCACTAGCACTAGCCATGGATTTCTTGTTGCTGTTCTTCTTCTTCTTCTTCTTCATTTGAAAACTTGGCGGAGGTGCACGATAGTAAGAAATCGCCCCGCTAAAATGCACCTGCTAACCGCCCCTTTCCTAATGTAGGTTTTTACCCTAACTCAATCAATACTTTGGTGAATCTTTCACATTTCTTTTAATACAATGTAATTTGAACTTAAATATACGAACTCTACTTGTCTTTTACTTTGATAATCCATTTTTTCTCAAAATTCAACGAAATTTAATTTTAATATACAACACTTATTTTGGCCCAAAAACGCAATAAAGTCCAACATTAACAAAATTTAACTTTGGTATTCCCAAAATTAAAATTTTGTTTTGAGTTTTCGGTGTCAACAATAAACTTTGTAGAAGTTTAGGCATCAAATTGAAAATTTGTTATTGAGGCATTTTTAGATCAAAAAACACTTTGGGATTCCACAGTTAAAACTGATGTAAACTATGAGGTATTCTTGGGGGGTAAAAAAGAACCTCTGAGATACTAAAATTATAAATAGAGTAAAATTTGGGGTACTGTTGTGCAAATTAAGTTTGAGGACTAGCAATGTTAACTTTTATTGGAATTAGGATATTTTTTGGACAAATTAAAAAAACTTAGTGTAAGTGGTTAGGATATTTTTTGGACAAATTAAAAAAACTTAGTGTAAGTGGTTAGGATATTTTTTGGACAAATTAAAAAAACTTAGTGTAAGTGGCTAAAATGAGGCAAACTTTGGGGGTATGACAGTGCAATAACCCAATAAAAAAAAGTAAGCATAAAGTTGCACATGCTAGAGGGATTATCGCTCGTGACCACTTTGTGCATTATTTTCTCTCTTTCAGTACCTTAATGGCTTGTTTGGATTGAGGGGAATGAGGGTGAAGGGAAGTTAGGGGAACCATTCACCTCCATTCACCTTGTTTGGGAACACTTAGGAGGTGAAGTTAATTCACCCTAGTTCCCCTTGGTTCACCCCCTAATAGTATAAAAATTGTTACCCCTCAAATTGGGGTGTAACCAAGAGGAAGGGAACTCCCTTCCCTTCCCTTTCCCTTCCCTTCACTCAGTTTCCCTTAACTTCCCTTCACCCCCTACAAATCCAAACAGGCCCTTAGTCTCCCTTGACTCATCTTGGATGTCAAGTATTAGCCTTGCTGCCTTCATATTCCTTATTCATTTAGTCGTAGTGATATTATTTTGGAAAGTGATTGCCTCAGTCCGGTGAATATGATCCATGGATCCTCAAGCAGAGTACTGATCCTATCAAATCCCTCCATGCCATGGCGAGAGGTTCTCAGCCCTTAAGTTTGGGGGGGGGGGGGGGGCAGTTTGGTTATTTCTTAGCCCCCCTATGGCTAAGAGCCCCCCTCACATGGTAGGGGATTATGATAGGATCTCCAGTGTCTCTGGTGCTATGAGAGACTGTTGGTCATTATTTAAAGATTTTAAAACTTATTTTGCCCTGCACATCCGGCGCTCGACTAAAACTTGTATGTACAAACTAGCTCAGTAGATTTACATATATGGATGTACCCCTTTCTCAGACTCTCATAAAGTCCCAGACTATATCTATGATTAGCTTCTTTTGGAAGCCCTAATTGTTCATGATTCCTTAAAAAAAAAGTTGCGCCTGTTGTTATGTCTTGTGCAAGCTTACAAAAATTAGGGGCAAGAATTGCAAATTATTCATATTCATTCTGAAAGACAAAAAATTTGAACTCATGTCGTGTAGTCGGGGTAAGTGGCAACCAAGCGACTGTGACTAGCAATCAATAAGTTTTACCAAACATCATTTTTAAATGTTTCTTAAAAAAGGTCCTTATTATCTTAGATCTAGATATTGTCAGTTTCCAGATAAAAAAACTGCACATAATTTTTACTATTATCCTAAAAATCATTACTATAAAAATCTGTATTGTTCCAAGCGCTCTTATATTACCATAGACTATAGAGGATTGAGATCCTATCTTCTTAGTTTAAGGTGGACTGCAAACCAAAAGACTTAAGTAAAAATAAGAAACAACTCACATTTCTAGGACTGCTTTTCATAAATATTGCAGGATGAACATGGAAATATTTATTTTTTCTGAGGCATACAGTTCGACATTCTCGGATTATTTATAGTAACTATTTCACATGTACCATTAATAACTGTTTATAATTGACACGGAAAGCGTCTTTTATTTGCTCGTAAATAAATTGTAAATATCTATTTAATTTTATGAATGCTATAGAGCATCATGTCTACATATAATTCTCCATAAAATGTATAATGAAAGATTTTTTTACATCTGAATCATGACAATGAACAAAATATGTATTGAAAGTTTTTTAAAAATTCAAATGAAATATATCCTAACCTTGGAAGAGAGAGAACAATCTATATCCTTATTTATTGCAATAAATCTATCTAATGATTTTTTTGATTTGTGAGATTACTTCTGAACTACAAGCATAATCTACATATGGATACTTAGATTTCAAGATATACTAATTTTTTTTCTTCAAAATTGAAGCCTTTTTATAATTGCAATCACAACAAATAATTGGACAAAATGATCATTTTTAAGCATGTAAAACCCCGAAATTTTAAAATGAAAATGTTTGAATTAATAGTAATAAATATTTCTTTTGTGATAAATAATCATATATATATATCAGATGAATGTGATTATCTGTGTTTGAGAACCCATCAAGTGATTCTATGTGAGAGAAATCAATAGATAGTCCAGCAGACAACAGGGTTTGATTTTCCTGTTGTGCGGTCGACCGCGACGGTCGACCGCGCAACGGACAGAGACTTTTTTTTCTGGGTTTGGGTTTTAGCGGGTTGTTTGGGTCTTAGCGGGTTTCGGGTCGGGTTATGGGATTAGTACATATACTAATCAACCCAAAAGAGCCTCTCTTCACCTGAGATCCAAAACCCTAGCCCCCTTCTCTCTCCTCTCTAAACCCTAGCAGCGGTTGGCGTTTTTGGGAATTTTCGAAGAGGTTTGCAGTGGGATTTCGCAGTTCAGGTTGAAGGAGATCATCTACATGAGATTCGGCAGCACCTGAGGCGAGTATCATCTCGCCCAATCCCTCGCCCATATTTTCTATGATTTTCTTTTGATTTTTTTATGAGTTTTGATAAGCCCAAAAGGTATTTTCGTATAAAATTGAGTTCTCTATAATATGGATTACAAGAATCAAAGGTTTCAGTTTATAAAAGTTCACAAATTTTCTGTTTAATGAAGATCTAGATCTGAAATTGCTTAAACAAGAGTTAAAACATTCCACTGTTATTAAAACGTTTTTAACATGTTTCTCTTGTAGTTAGAATTTTGGGTATATGGTTTACATGCTTAAAAATGCATTGTTCTTCTACTGTATGATTTTAGAGAAGTTAGAACTTTTATTTGTCATAAAAATCAAAATTTTGTTTCAGGTTTTGAGCTGACAGAAACCCAGACTTGGGCTTTTGTCAGCTCTGCTGTCGACCGCGGCGGTCGACTGCTGGGCACGCGGGAGGGCTGCGGTCGACCACAAAGCCATTACGGTCGACCGCGACGCTCTGGCGGTCGACCGCGATGCCGCAACGGTCGACCGCCAGGCGCGTATCAGAGCGCGGTCGACCGGGGCGGG
>NC_033796.1:36292211-36312767 GCF_001876935.1 Asparagus officinalis | reverse complement strand
CCAGGGGCTCTCTCCGTTCTTCTAGGCGAAGGGGCCATCAAACTGCTAGGGAGTTGTTCTCGGAGGATCCAGTTGAGGACACCGAGGGTCTCGACGCTGGTTTAGACGAATCCGAGGTTCCCGAGGTTCGAGTTCCTTCCCCCGGTCCTTCGCTGAATGCTCCTGGTGAACCAAGAGAATCCAGGCGCCCAGGACCGGTCCAGAGCCCGACCATTGGACAAATGGGGGCGCCGCTTCTGTCTCCGAGTAGCTCCCTTCTCTCGAAGCGTCAGCGGGAGGCAGCGGCCGAGAGTTCCCGAGCGGGGGCGGCTAAGAAGGCCCGTGGTGATGAGACAGCAGAGTCCATCCGAGCGGCGGAAGGTCGGGATAATGCTCCCCAGGTAAGCATTCCTGGAGCAGCGACGTCTGGATCTGGAGCTGCACTGCCTGCCTCTTCTGCTGCATTGGGGGCGGCTCTGGCGACTTCGGAGGACGCTCCTTCGCAGACTGGTGTGAGGCCACAGACGGGAGCCCCAGCGGCTTCTGCGCGGCTTCTGTGTCCGCATCAGGAGGTAATTTTTGCATAGCGTCTTTGATCGCAACGATGATCCCATACCTTTTGACATTGGTATTGGACCTATGCAGGCGCGATTGGGAAGGTGATCTCCATTCCTTCCGACGAAGAAGGGGAGGCTGGAGACGAGGAGGGGACCACCGGCTCAGGTAAGCGTGCGTTTTAGCATTACTTTTCCTTCCGTTAGTAGGGTCCTTTTCGAAGGGTCTCTGTTAACCTCTTTTCCGTGTATTTGTAGCTGATCCTACCCACTCTTGGGCGAATCGCTCATCTGAGGAGGTGGGCGAATCTGAGGAGGATGACAATGTCTCGGTTCACGAGGCATTGTCCAGCGAGGAAGAGGATTTGGCTCTTGAGGACGCGCCTGGCCAAATAGGGGGATCTCCTGCTCCTGCGGAAGCGTCGGCTGGGGGTCGTTCCTCGGCGCGAGAGTCTCCACTTCAACGGGAGGCTCCTTCTCTGCAGGTGACCATTTCTTCGTCGGCGGCGGCTGTTGACGTTGTGACCACTGCGCCGAGGGCGTCATTGGTCGCACCGGCTCCGGTGGTGCCCGTTACCACCCCTACGGTTACGGCTATAGGTGCCTCGACCGTGATTTCATCCACGGCGGAGGAGGCCGCCCTCTCTCCCTTGGAACGCTGGCGAAAGACACAGGTGGAGCGAGCTCTGGCCAATTTCGAAGATACTTTGGCCCACTGCACCCGGCTGGTCTTGGAGGAGAATTGCCCCTTCGAAGAATTCAGGGAAGTTCTTGAACACGATGCGTCCTTCTTTGAAGTTGTCAGCAGAGTCGGAGCAGGTCAAAGCCGAGGATGCACGGGTGGCCCGCGAGGAGGAAACGGTCGATAGCCAGTTCTCCCGACTCTCCTTCGAAGTAGAGAGGCTGAAACAGGTTGTAGCCGAAGCACAGGCTTCCCTGGCCGTTCAAGAGAAGGCTCGTGATCGCGTGGCAAAAGAGTTGGAGGGCGTTAAATCTCGCCGGCGATTGACCACTGACTCTGTCGAGGAGAAGGATCGAGCTCTCAAGGATGTCAGAGAGGCTATTCAGGATTTGATCTCATGCACAGAGGAAGATATTCGTCGAGAGGTCCTGAGAAGGCTTGAGCTTCGCCATGCTGAAGAAATTCGTGAGGCGGAGCTGAGATTGAAATCCCTGTAATTTGCCTTTGATTTTCCGCTTGTAATAGGACTTCTTTTTCACGAATGAAATTATCCCTTTTGTTTTTGGCCTATTGTCATTTGGTGTGTGTGCTCCATTTTCGTAATCATGCATTAGTCAGAATTTGACCGTAAGAGAACCTCAACCGTAGAGGAATTCTTACCGGTGAGTTTCTGCTGCAAGTTTACTTCATCTGCAGGCGAATTTTGTTCGCAGGTGGATTTGCAGGAGTTAACGGCGAACCTGGCTCTGACCGGGTTCCGCTTTCAGTGGGCCACATGTTAATCCACGTGTACGCCGGTTAAGGAGACGTGGGCTAGCTGTTTCGCATTAAATGCGAGGTAGTGGGCCTCTTCGTCCCTCGCGCCCGATTCGGGCCGTTGTTGCAGATCGTGGTCGTGAACCGTCAGATCTTGTTCGTCCTTACCCTTCAACTGTTTTAGCCCCGAATGGTCTAATCGAATATTGAGTAACCGTCTAGGACTCGTAGGGTATTTAACGTCCCTACCCTCTATTAAGAGGATCTACAGCCTCTTCATCATCTTCCCTCATAAGCCCGAATTTCCCCTTTCTTCCTTCTCCTAATGGCACCGAAGGTGAAGAGGGTCGTTTCCAAGAAAAGGAAGGAGCCGTCTTCTTCAGGCGCTGCTGAGGCCGCCGCGGCTGAAGGTATCTTCCTGCTTCGACTTTCGCGTGAGTTCAGTAGGTGTTCCTCTTCTGATTCTTCCCTGTATTGTTGTCGTGTTTTACAGGTCAAGAGGAGGCGTCGGCTGCCGAGGAGCATGCGGCCGAGCCTATCCTGATCTCGGACGACGAATCTGAGGGTCCTGCGACTTCCGCTGCTTCAGATCCTGCTCCCCAGCCGGGAGCCGAACCTTGCCTCGAAATTCCGCCCATCACGGCGCTCGCTCCAGGCCAAAAGCCTGTTCCCTCCGAGTCCTTGTCCTGGCAGGCTCGTATCGAAGAGTTCGAGAGCGCTGTGAGACAGGCGATTTCCCTCGTCGAACTCGGCATGGGCAGTTTCGACAGCTTCAGGCAGTCCCTCTATGATCGCGTGGCCGATTTACGGCGATCAGGTGAAAACCGTCTCGCTACCCGTTGCGTGCGTGAACTCCGTCTCTTGGAGCCACACATGATAAGGTTAGAGACCTTGCTACGGGGAGGTCCGGAGGCCAACATGGAGTCTTGCATGGCTCATGTCAAGCGTCAGGACGCCCTGGAGCAGGAGACCCGCTCTAAGGAAATAGCGGATTTGGAATCTGTTACCAACTTTTGGGTGGGTCAACAACACTCGCTAGAGGAGCAGATTATTGACCTCAACCGCACCATGGCTCGCCTGAGGGCCGAATTGGGGCAGGCAGAGGCGAAGTGGAAGGGGCTCCAATCTGACGTTATAAAGGTCAGTAAGAATGCCGAGGCGGAAACTCGACGCCTGCAAGCCTTGCGCCAGGCGGATGCCGCCGCCAGGTCGAACCGCGAGGACCGGATTCGAAAGGCTGCTGAAAACAAGGCTCGGGAAGACCACGCGAGCCAGGTGGAGGCGACCAAAGAAGAGATCTCCACTTTCAGCGTGTTCGACTAAGACTTCTACTTTGTGGTAGTGTTAAGACATTTTATTTATGACTTGTTTGTTCATGAAGTCATAAATTTGTTCAAATGTATTGTTTTAAACACTGGGTGCATGTTTTGCTTCTTCGAACGTAATATTATGACTTTCGCAATTGCAAAGACCATAACTTTGTTCAAATGTATTGTCTTAAAGCATCAGTGAGGTTTGCGCACGCTGAAACTCAATTCCTGACGAATTTGAATTGCTGGTGAAACTCAATTGATTGTGGAAGCTAAACTCAACTGTTGGCGAGTTCATGCTGCGGGCGAAACCCGTATAGTGGTGGGCTTGTTGGAAACCCGACTCGATTTGCTTGGCGAGTTTGAACCGTAGGCGAAACTCGGTTGGTGGCGAGTTTGTCCAACAGTCGGAGATCCAACTACGGGCGAAGCTCGTGCCATGTGTCGGTCGGCGTGTCCGAGTGCTTGCCAGCTAAGACTCTGCAGGCGCATTAATGCTTATTTATGGTGAAGCGACCGGTCGCTTCGCCTCTCGTGCCCAATCCGATCTGTCGGTTTGGGGTCTCGAGAGTAGCCTTTAATGGCGTCGAGTTCGAAGCGTCGCAGGGCGTTCGGACCGCTCGATCGCTTGGGGCGATGAATCCCAGCCGTTGGATTTCTCGGCATATATATCCGTAGGCGCCCCTCTTTAGCAGAGTTCTTCCTGCTTCAAGAGAAAGAAAATCTGCTAAGAAAACCGCTGCAGCGACTTCCTCTGTTCCATAGCCTCTGAGTTGAATTTTGACGAACCCTCGACTATCTTGCTTTTGACTTAGTCGTTTTAGGCTCTTGCTTTGTCCTCTGTTGCTCACAGTGTGGGATCGGGTCAACTCCGATCTTCGCGTTGTAGCTTCCATGGGATTGAGAGGGCAGTACTTGGCTTGCAGTGGAGAACAATCGCTTGTCCCTGCGGCCAACTGGAGAATTTCAACTTCAACTCGCCTCTTGGCGAGTTGTTGCCTGGGGAATCGACAGACAGGTCGTCCGCCGAATGTGACAATTGATTGTGGTAGGAGTCACCGCCTGGTAGACTCTACCCATCAGTCATCCTAAAGCAATGCTAGGACATCTGGAATAGGTCAAATAGTTCAGGGACGTAAGAGTGTGACTACTGACAGAAGTAATAGCACGTCGCATGGTTGGCCATTACTTAGGCTGTGCTATCCATAAGGATAACGGCGCCAATCATCAGAGGTGATCACTAACTTAATGAGGTGTTATCGCGATTGGAGCGACTATAGGGATCTACCATTCTTCGGAAGAGGATTGGTGAGTAGATTGTGTCAGAGGTTTAATGTTAACGTGACAGGGAATGTCGTGATTGGAACGACTTTGGGGACCCACCATCCTTTGGAAGAGGATTAGTGAGTGGATTTTGTCAGAGGTTTAATGTTAACTTGACAGGGAATGTCGTGATTGGAACGACTTTAGTGGATCCGCCATCTCATTGGAGAAGATAGGCGAATTGAATGTGTTTGTCGTGATGTGAACGACTTGAGTGGATCCGCCATCTCATTGGAGAAGATAGGTGAATTGAATGTGTTTATCGTAATGTGAACGACTTGAGTGGATCCGCCATCTCATTGGAAAAGATAGGCGAATTGAGTTCCAACAGAGGCTTTCGCCAGAGCGGGTAAAGTAGGAACAGTTTAGCCTCGTGTACCATTTGGAGGGTGTGAGGGCCAGTTTAGACTCTTGCACTCGTGAGAGTTGGTGAAGGAGAACTAGGGGTAGTACTTCTTCAGATACTTGCCGTTGATGGGCATCATGATCTTATCGCCATTCGGCTTGACGAGACGATAGGCGCCGTTAGAGACCATCCGAGCGGCGGAAGGTCGGGATAATGCTCCCCAGGTAAGCATTCCTGGAGCAGCGACGTCTGGATCTGGAGCTGCACTGCCTGCCCCTTCTGCTGCATTGGGGGCGGCTCTGGCGACTTCGGAGGACGCTCCTTCGCAGACTGGTGTGAGGCCACAGACGGGAGTCCCAGCGGCTTCCGCGTCCGCATCAGGAGGTAATTTTTGCATAGCGTCTTTGATCGCAACGATGATCCCATACCTTTTGACATTGGTATTGGACCTATGCAGGCGCGATTGGGAAGGTGATCTCCATTCCTTCCGACGAAGAAGGGGAGGCTGGAGACGAGGAGGGGTCTACCGGCTCAGGTAAGCGTGTGTTTTAACATTACTTTTCCTTCCGTTAGTAGGGTCCTTTTCGAAGGGTCTCTGTTAACCTCTTTTCCGTGTATTTGTAGCTGATCCTACCCGTGAAGTTGCAGGTGAGGAGGGTCCTCATTCTTGGGCGAATCGCTCATCCGAGGAGGCGGGCGAATCTGAGGAGGGTGACAATGTCTCGGTTCACGAGGCATTGTCCAGTGAGGAAGAGGATTTGGCTCTTGAGGACGCGCCTGGCCAAATAGGGGGATCTCCTGCTCCTGCGGAAGCGTCGGCTGGGGGTCGTTCATAACTTGCCGAGTGCCGGCGGATCCAGCTCTTGACTCAGACAGCCGAGGTGAGTCGCATTTATGAATGCTCAGGTTGACTCGACACCTGTCCAGACCTTCGTGCTGTGCGTACTGTGAGCGGCCGTTTTGACGGTCTTGGGGTACTGTGCTCTCTCCCTTTGGGTCGAGAGGGATGGGAAGGTCCATCTCAGCACGTGGGGTAGCGGATACCCAGCTATACTGACAGTCTTGGGGTTTGCTGGCGGATTCTACTCTGTACTCGGGCAGGCGAGTTGAGTGAAAGGCGAACTTCCGCCATCCTGATCGATCTTAACTCGTGCTGGCGAGCCGACCGTAAGGCGAACCTAGAACCGAGCATATCCGACATTTATGCGATTTAGGCCCGTGCCATAGAACTGAGCGTGCGAGCTCTTCTCGTAGGCGAATCTCCTGTAAGCCTATAGAGGTATTTTTTTTACCGTCTACAAAAATCTCTCTCTTTAATTCTCTGTTTTTCTCCTTAACAGCCGGCTAAACCTCTCCTCTGCGTTTTTCTTTTCCGCAGTCTTTTCCCACAACAACTTTTCTCCCACACTCAAAACCCTATGTAAACATGCATATTTATAATAGTTTTGGTGGGCCGGTGAAGAAACCTGTTGGACCTTGGCTATCTGCACAAATTTACCCATTGGACTCTTCTCACATGCGTGGCCCCCACTTCTTCTTTCCGCGTGAATTGATTGACCCCCACGTTGTCTTTGTTCACAAAGACAATTAAAAATTGATGCGGCCAATGAGATATCTGATTAATTTCTTGTAGATTGACATTTACAATGTGCCTAATCCTAGCCGGCCAGCCCTGAGCACTTATGGAGCATGGCAAAATATTCGAATGACGAGATCTTCGCAATCAAATTTTTAATTTGATCTAAAGCAATGAATCATAAACAGAAGATTATGATTGGTACCATTTTCGTCGATGTATGTAAAGGGGCTGTTTGGTTTGTTTTTTAACTCGGTGAAAAAGTTTTACACCGCCTCCGCATCAGATTTTTCGTGGTCACGTAGGATATAAGCTTTCCGTCAGTTTTTTTCCCATCTTTGGTTCGCTAGGGTTGAAGAAGGAAAACTCGGTGAAAATCGCCGCCACATCAAAATTTTTTCTCTCCCCCAATTCCTTCCTCAACTTCGTGAAATCGACGAAAACTGCAGCCACGTCAGCTTTTTGCCATATAAACAAAAGTTTTCCTTTTTTTTCCATGCGAACCAAACACAAGAAAAATAAATACATTGGTTTTCCACCATTTTTTTGTGCGAACCAAAGCGAAACAATCTATTTCTGGGAAAAGTTTGGAAAACTCAAAACTTATGTTTTTGTACATGGAAATGCATTTCCCTATATCTAGGAAACGAACCAAATAGCCCTAAAAAGGAAAAGAAGGAAAAAACATGTCGAATCTCAATTGGTGAAAATAACACTATGCTGTGCATTTTGAGGATATAAATACTATTTATGTATTTTAAACTTACTATTATTGATTAATAACTATTTAATAAAATATTATTTACTATTAAATAGCTTTTAGTTAGACTATAAGATATTGACAATTATTATTATAATACATTTTGTTGCTCCCTAAAAAGGAAAGAGATTATTATAATATATTTTAAAAAATTTCTCATTTTTCTTCCTTTTTTGCTCCCTAAAATCTATTTCCCTCATTTCTTAATTTATTATTTAATAAATTATGGATTGATACAATCTTTGCTTTTAAATTAATTATATAATTATAATATTTGGTAAAAAAACATATCAAAGGTGACTAAGAGGAGACAATATCTTATCTAACGGCATGGTCTAATGATGGTGATGACCATAGTAAGAAAGAAGTAAAGGAAAAAAAAAGAAATATAAAAAATAAAAAATAATAAAACAAATAGGAGTTCTATTTTTACTACCTAGTTTCGAGCTCAAACTTAGGATAATTTGAGAGACCAAAACTCTCATTTTTTATATAAAAGTTAAAAAAATTGGGATAATTTTGTACAATTATCTCAGTTTTAGTTTTGTTAGACCTCTAGTTGTTCTAGTTTTGTTAGACCTCTAGTTGACTAACACTTTAAAATTTTATTCTATTTTATTCTAGTTCTAGTTGACTAACACTATAAAATTTTATCTCACAAATTATTTTTGTTCTAGTTTTGAGTACTATTTGACTAATCCCCAATTAGTGCAAACACAAGTTCAAGGAAAAAACAAAAAAGGGGGAGAGGGGGGTTAGGCTTGGGTGTGGGGCGTTAAAGAAAAAAGAAAGGAAAGAAAAATATTGCTTAAAAAAACGGGTAATTGCATAATACTCCCTTAATCATTCTTAATTCCTTCATGCTCCCTCAAATCTCAATGTTTTCTTATTTGTTCCTCAAAATTTTAATTTTCTTAAAAAATTTGTCCTTTTGTCAGGGATTCTATTAGTTTCTCTAACTCTAGTTGGGAATATAATCGCTAGAAAAAGCTTTAAATTAGGTTTAGGGTCCTGGTCGTTAGAGAAGATGAAGTTGGTGGGTTTGGATTTTAGTTAGAGTGGGTTGCAGGTATAAACCCATTATAAAACGGGTTGGTAATATCTTAATGATGATGTTAATTATGGGTGATGGTATAATAGGAAAATCATCTACTTTTTATTTAAGTTAATAGAAATCCACTCTCATAAAATAACGTCACCTAATAAGAGGGACAAATGTGCAAGAAAATTAAAGATTTGACGGACTAATAAGCTAATACCGAGATGCGGGGACTATTTATTACATAAGAATGAGCTAGGAGACTACTATATGTAATTATAAAAAAAAAGGTAAAATGAGAATGAGCTCAAAGCATAAGATCTATGCCCCACAACCTTGAGCCAACCTGACCTCCCAACCTATTTTCAGGCCCGAGCCTAATAACCAATTAGCGGTTGTTTGGATCTTTTTCGATAAACTACGTGATAGTTACAGTAAAACAGAAAACAATGGCTCCTCTAGATCTGCCTGTTACAGTAATACTATCCCAAGATAGAGTATTTTACTATGAATTAGCTAGAGGCTGTCAACTCAGATTTTTTGCTACCACATTAGGGCCCTATTTACCTAAACAAACAAAGGAAAACCTATAATATGCTATAGCCTGACATCTACAGAAACTTATAAGAAAAAAAAGCACAACCAAACATACCCCTAGCGGTTGCCTTCTGACTTCTAAGTCCATCTATTAGGGGGTGTTTGTTTTAATTTTTTTAGGATATAGGGTGAATTACAAATTCTAGGATGAAGAAGTGTGTTTTTTTAGTTTATGGATTTCATAACCTTTATTTGATTCAAAATATTTTTTGGTATATTGAATACCAAATAATAAAAAAAAATTAATATGTATCCTTGTCATAGGAGGGGATTTCCCTCCTTGTCGTCTATGTGGCACAATCCCCACCATCCTCATAAACTAGGCACAAATCCCCACCAACTCACACACTCTCTTCTACTTTATGAGGATGGTGGGGATTGCGCCACATAGGCGTCAAGGATGAAACCCCCTCCTATGACAAGGATACCCATTAATCTCTAATAAAAAACTAATATATTATAGCATTTGTGAAATCTACTATTTGAGAGAGGGTTTAGGCTGAATTTCAAATTCTAAATTTTGTAATGTTACAATTTGAGTTTGAAACAAACAAAATACAAATTATAGGATTACATATCTCAAAATATTGATGAAACAAACAACATTTTAGAAATCTTAATTCATATTAAAAACCTATGGATTTCAAATCCCATGGTGAAATCCATATCCAAAAAAATATAGGATTTAAAATAAACACCCCCTAAAAGCAATTTTTCATAAAACCGCCATCAGATCCTCTTTTTTCACATTCACATAAAACCAATAAAAATCCCAAATAAACTCATACAAGAAAGCAATCAGGCCAGCTTTCTCCCCCAAAAACCTCCCAAACCCTAATCTCTGTCACTCGCTCCCTTCTTCCTTCTCCCGATTCATGCCGTTCCTCTTCATTCATAGCGTCTGAAACCCTAGCCCTAGCCCTAGCCCTAGCCTTCTCCTCGTCGAGATGTCTCTCCAGACCCCCGAATTCAAGTACATCACCGACGAATGCTTGCGAGAATGGAAGGGATCCAACGCTGGTTTCAAGTTACCCGATCCTGTCCCCATGAATCGATTCCTCTACGAGCTCTGCTGGTCCATGGTCAGCTCTTTAAAAATTTACCTTGTTCGAGTTTAATTGGTTCTTTTTTTTTGCTTATTTTTTTATCTGTTTGTAGGTTCGTGGGGATTTGCCTTTTCAAAAGTGCAGGGCTGCGCTGGATTCGGTGGTGTTCGTGGAGGAGGAGAGCAAGGAGGAGATGGGTTCCATCTTTGCGGATATAATCGCTCATATGGGCCAAGATGTTAGCTTTCTTACCTCTCTCTCTCTCTCTCTCAAAATAGTTTTCAAGCAAAAAACTATTGCATATATAATACCTATGAAAATCACATACAAAGAAAGAGTTCAGTGCGACACTTTCCTGAATTTATAACTAAGCCGGAAGCGGAGTTGGATGCTGACTTATTTACGAGACATAAGTTCCCTCATTTCTATCCCATCCAATAGATTGAAGAACAAATAATCTTCATCAGCGAACTCCTCTTGATAGGCAGCAGCCGCTGCGGCCCTTGTGCTGCCTGGTCGATCAGTAATCTTGCATCTCTTTATTTGGCTTGCTATATGCTAATAGTATGCAAGTGGGGGCGTTTGAAGCATGCAATAATCAAGGTTCTAAATGGCGGATGTTTGGTACTTGGCAATCAGGAGATCACATGTTGAATAGTGAATGTCGAGCTACATGTCGGGGGAATTTAATAGCAGGCGCCGTAGTGGATGAAAGATATTCTTATGTGACATATACAAATGTTAACAAAATTAATGAATGGGGTCTTAAATGTTGTTCATCAAATGTAAAATCCAAGTTTAAACATTCAAAAGAAGGTTTATTCATATAACACAACTAAGAATACAACAAAAATCGATATTCAGTACGTAATAACTTATAAGATATGAGCATCAACGAAGAATACAACAAAAGTCGATATTCAGTGTGTAATAACTTGTGAGATATGAGCATCAAGAATATAAAAAAGCAAAACTTATAAATCTTGTACAACTGCAATATTGGTGACATGCCAGATAAAATGTCTGTTGATATGTTTGGTCAAACCAAAAATTTCAGGAATATTTATTCAAAGTTGATGACCCGTATACCTACTTTCATGTTCTAGCGTTGAGTGATGAAAACTACTTGTCTGTGGTCATGTTTGGACATGTTGGGATAGTGAAGCATTGACAAGAAACAAATAATGTTATATGAGTTGTGTACACTTCCTTCATTTTTCTGGTTTTTCTAGAAAGAAGTACCGTTTAATTGGAAACTTGCCCCCTTCCCTTTCGGATTTTGGTGAAAAAGGCCACTTTTGAGTAATTTGAAATTCCTTTCTAATCATATAGTTTACATCCTTATGCCCATGTTAGGTTTGTAGCAATATAAACACCATCATGCATAAACTTGATACCTGGAATTCATATTGGGAATTGAACAAGGAGGGGGAGCTGATGTTTGATGTTATTGGTAGATGATTCCAGGAAGAATGTTCCCTAATAGATAATGACAACAGGTGGAGATAAGATTTCGATTGTATATGGTTTGAGAGTTGACCTCACAAATGCCGAGTTCGAAGTTTTTAGTGAATTTATATGATTTGATAATGCTGATGTTTGATGTTATTGGTAGATGATTCCAGGAAGAATGTTCCCTAATATAAACACCATCATGCATAAACTTGACTATCAGGCTTTTGTTGCTAAATGCTAATAAGATAGTTTACACGCTTATGTCAATGCTAGGATTATAGCAATATAAACGTCATCCTCACTTTAGTTACAATTACAAGTTTTTCTAACTGATCAACTTAGCGAAATGACCATTGGTCAAATGCAGGGGTGGACCTGCTTGCATCCGTTGGAAAACGTCCATACCGCATGAAACTTGTTTTTCTGTGAGAAATCATAATACTTTTACATAACATCCATTTAGCTTAAGCATTTATTTTTAATATAAAAAGCATCTTAATCTCTAGCTTAAATAGCAAGGTCTCAAAATGGATTTATTGGGCTGTGAATTTCACAACTTATTTAGGTAGCAAGTAATTAACAAAAGCCATACCAAAAGTAATTAGTAATATATCTGTATAATTTTGAGATTGAGAATATTCATAGATAGCTACAAATTTAAATTACATTTTACTCAGACCTAACTCAAGTTACATGTAAAATGTTATTTGTATGCACCTAACTATTTAAATATTCTTTCTTAGTATTAATTTGGGGTTTTTTTGGAAACCACCATAAAAATAGGGCCATTATGTAGAAACCA
The DNA here is from genome assembly GCF_001876935.1 of Asparagus officinalis. NCBI lineage: Eukaryota > Viridiplantae > Streptophyta > Magnoliopsida > Asparagales > Asparagaceae > Asparagus > Asparagus officinalis. Next base: position 36,300,542 of record NC_033796.1, on the reverse strand, counting down.
CCTTTTATTTTCAATTTATATGTAACCCGTCTTTAAAATGGTTTTTTGTCCCAATCAACAAACTCCAAGGCAAAATTTCACTAAAAACCAAAAATAACCTTTAAAAATGTATAAATTGAAATGAGAGGTAATTTCTGTATAATGATCCTATTTTAAAGGTGTTTTCTAGGGAAAACCATATTGATTTTATTATTTTTAATTTAAAAGATAGTATTCATGTCTAATGTCTATCTTCCTGATCAAAATTTTAGCAACTCTTATGGTATTATACGGTCTATGCCCACATCATGTAAGAGACATACTTTAATGTTCGACTTCAATAACTAAATTATTGTCCCATGTTAGTTTTTTTTCGGTTTTTATCCGCAATGATTTTTTTTAGCAGCCCCCATTAATCATATGGTTAGCTTAATGTTGGATATTACTATTACAGTTACCAGTGATATTGCGTACCAGGTTGTAAAATGCTATATTTGTTATAGCTGCAAACTCATAATTGGGGTGGGTATCCTTGATGAAATAAATAACATTTGAACATTGTGATATTTGGTCCTCATAATTCATTTCTCAAAGATCTAATATACTGATAACTGATGGATGAGAAATACACATTTAGATTACACATGTAATGGAGGATGCAGATGTTGTTACCATACTGATTGCTTGGATATTCTTTAATTTACAACAAATGTTTTGGTATATAATGTGAAGAGGGAGAGTTCAACGGAGCGCAGGATTCAACAGAGTGCAAAATCTTTTGATGAAGTCTTCTAATAGTCAATTACTTGTAAAGCTTTGGCGGGCTGAATTGTGATTCTGTTCTAGGAACATTTTCATTCTCCAACAATTTTTTTATTAATATGCAGGAGAGAGCACTTTTATTCTTGTCCACTAGTCCAAAATGGCGATATTTTCTATTCTTTGAAAAATAGAGAATTTAACTTTAATGCTGCTTCCAACTTTACTAATTCGTTGGAACTTTTTTTTGGTTGATGTATATTGTGATACTTTCTTAATTATTCTGTATTTTATTATTTTTTAAGTTTTTTGATAGGAGTCACTAACACTTTCAATTGTTTTAAATTTTAACCTTTGATTATTCTTAGCTTTTTTTCTCACCTGTTTGCACGGGTCTAGGATGGAATGTATAATTGAGTCATTTTTTGCTATTAATTTAATTTAAGCATTCATTATTTTGCAGCTTACATTACCTGGGGATCATCGTGGCCGCCTTGTTAAAATGGTACTGAAATGATTTTGTTTTGCTTATATTCATTTATTTTGATTTAGTTTTCTGGTGAGTTCTCGTGTTCTTTTAATTCATGATATACTTTATTGGTCATTAGCTGTTCTTGTGCAACTATACATTGTAAATATGTTGCTAGTGACATCTCGTCTCGTTGAATTTGTGTTATGTTTCCCATTTCATTATGGCAAAATATTTTCATATCAGCATGTGCACTTTGAGTGCAAGTTGTACATACATACACAAATGGACACACGAAGAGTTCCTGTATCATTGAATTATCTGCTATGACACCTAATTGTTGATGTTAAGTGGAATTATCATTCTAATTTTAGTGCGGAAAATTTTGTTTGCCTAAGCAATTTGTTGGTCGAACTGCTTATCTTATCTGCACTATGAAAAAAGTGTTGTTTGTGAATTGTTTGGTAAAAGTAGAAGTTGATAGGAATAAATATTTGTGTTTTGTGATCTCAAAATCTTTGCTTATAGCCATAGAGTTGTTTTTTTAAAGTTTATATACAAAATTATATGTATCATTTGTTTTTAGTAGTAGAGAACATTTGCATACGGCTACATAGTAGTGAGTTGAAATTTTTATATGGCCTGAGGCTTAGAGGCTTAGTCACTGTAGCCACCCTACTTCTTACCTAAACACTTCTCTCTTAATTAATGACAAAGAAGTTTGTTAGCATCATTTGAATACCATTAATAAATTGGTGCACGAGGAAAAGAAAAGGATGGGAAAACTTTTGATGGTATTAGAGCACATATCCTTATAGTCTCTCATGGAATCTAACGTGTATGTTTGAAATTTGAGGTACACAGACAAACTTTATATCTGGACAAGTACATGAAAAGACATTTTAAGGGGCATATTTGCAATAACTAAAAATGCTATATATAGTAGGTTGGTAGAAAAAAGCTTTTGCTAAGTGTTTACCTTTGACACTCCTACATTCATAGTGCCTCTTTGAATTTACAAGCCTCTTTGAATTTACAAGCAAACTTTGGAACGTTAGAAGTATATACAACACTCAACCTGAAATGAGTATATATAAGTTTTTTGAGGGGTGCAGGTGAAATGGAAAACAACAACAAAGGAATACATGTTTAAAGTAGAAAAAGGCTTGAGGATTTTGGATAATTTGCATATAGTAATAAGTATTCACAAAACACACACGCGTCTTTTAAAGATGTTTCCTTTCGGTAGAAATAGAAAGCATAAGTGCATAATCATAAGAGAGGAGGATCTTTGTTTATTAAATTTTATTGCGTATATTGTTGCTAGTATTGGATGCAATTCTATATTTTAAGCTTGTTATTCTTACCTATATAAACATGTAACATGTATATTAGCTAATGATTGAGTAGTGGAGTTATAGGCTTGGGTGGAAATGAACCAAATAATTGATAAATTGTTCAGTTATTATTCGTCTAGATATTCGGTCATATTCGACTTGATAGTTCATTTAATTGTAAATGAATATTTTTTAGTATTCGGCTCATAAACAAATAGAATTTAGCCAAAGGTGTATTCAATTCGGTTGATTATCAATATTCGTTTATGTTTTACATTTCATTCCTCTAAATTTAATTTATCATAGAATATTTATCTTTTAAAGTTGTACTTGAGATATTTACCATGTTGACATTTATCATAACAAAATATATATTAGAAATACATTCTTATGCAAATTTTAGCTTAGGTCACACTCTTAAGTTGCTAAAAAGGTTTGATAGAAATAGAATTCATGTAGATCTAAAATATGTAATGAGATGTTTTCCTACATTATTACATTATACTAATTTTTATATTCATATTACTATTGATAACTGTATAAGTTAATAATTTATAAATATATGAATTTAATAATTTTGGTAGTAAGATATCATTATAATCATTAAGTAATTATGCACATGTGAAAAGAAAATAAAAAATGATATACCAACATAGGATTTGAACACCTGGCCTCATATTCGAGAAGCAAGTGCCTTAACTAAGTGTGCTAACAAATATTCGTGAATATTTACCTAATATCTAGTTAATAAATTGAATTGAATTTGGACACCTTACCCATTTGACATGAATTTGAATTCGAATTTATAGGTATTCGATCAAAGTCGATACCTATAAATTATATGAGTGGAAGTGCCAGACAACCTCATCTAATTATAGATCTTTTTTGGGTGCGCGCGCGTGGATGTGGGGGATACTTTGGTTTCTTTATTTTTTTTTAAAAACCTCGTAGAGGAGCTAGATTTGGGTGATGCTTTTTACTAGTAGAGGGGTTAGAAAAGTCCAAGAATTTGGGGGGAGAGTTAAAAATTTAACTCCACTTGGTTAGTTGGTGCAAGTGCTCTTCCCCCACCTAAGTTTACTTCGTGGTTGCACGAGTGACTAATTATTGATGCCAGATTTTTGGGCAACAAATAAATGGACATGCCAAATGGGACTTAATAGCTGATTATAAACAAGGGGGCCATCTTTATTTTACCTTTTAGGAGTCTTCCAAATGCAATATCCAGTAGGTTGCCTTTATCATGTTGTATTATCAGACAAGTTTTTCTAACCAAGGAACTATGTTTATGAGTTCATTTCTTTTTCTCTACATGTTGATAAAGGATACTGGATGTTTGACAACATTGCAATTGATCTGGTTACTTCTTTTGGTAACAGACTTATTCAAACTACGTTGTGCATTTACCATTTAGCCATTTGTCTTTAGAGTCGAGGTGCTTTGTGCAATTCATTTTGTGCTTTTTAATTCTGCCTTTAATTTTTTATTACCAGTGGTGCAAAATCTTGTTCATGATGTTGGTTCTGTACTTATTTTGACCTTGGAGCAGGCAAAATGGCTGGCTGATTCTTTATTGGTTCCATCAAGGCTTCTGCAGGAGCGCTGTGAGGTGAGTCCCGTTACCTAACCTGACTAACTTAGATGGTTGTATTATGAGTTTAGTCATCTTACATTGTTCTTAGATATAATCCTAAATTTCATCCTCCACATTTTAGGAAGAATTTCTTTGGGAGTCTGACATGGCTAAGATAAAAGCTCAAGAGTTGAAAGCTAAAGAGGTATGGATTTTGTTCGCTCTCATTATTTCATTTCCTGCAAACCTCACGTTGAGGTTATAAAACTAGCACAGTTTGATTTCAACGTTCGTATTCCCAATCCTGATCTTTCCTAGTTACCCCCCCCCCCCCCCCCCCCAAAAAAAAAAAAAGAAAGAAAAAAAGAAAAAGAAAAAAGGGAAATGTGTTTTGCTCCTCTTGCTCCTTCAACAGAGTCGGTCCCTATATCACATGCCTTAAATAAGAGAAGGCAAGTTAGGCATGCTGGTAAATTGAGATAAAAAAAGCAACCAGTTAGCTACTAATTGATTTACTCCTGTTTGTTTGAAGAGACATGTTTTAGGTCCATCCAGCATCGAAGTTGTAAAGATGGAAATATCATTTTACATAAAAAACTACACGCCTCATGTTTTAAGTTTTCAGGCTCTTTTCAAGCTGTTTGGTGCTGGAACGCCATACATTCTGAGAACAATCTCATATGTTTTTTATTTGCAAACTCTCAAGTGTAGAGCGAGAAAACTATAAAATTAGTACTCAGACTTGAATATTAACTGTTTTCGGTGTAGATTTATAAAATTTTTAGCTTGCTGCAAAGGTAAGTGTAATTAGATAATTTTCTGAAATAATCAGATGTAAGTGTAGCTGATCCTCTCTTTCCTTATGATAGGACAAAGAAGTTATAGAGTAATATTATTAGTGTCATCATAACCCCTATCCATAAAGGTTATGCGATAAACACTAGTTTGTTGCCTAGCTCATGTTGTGGATCTATCCGCACCCAATGTTCATTGTAGTGTTGTTTTATGTTGCTTTGAACTTGTCTATTTCAGTTGTTACACATATCGAACCTGCTATTCATGCTTGTCTGATAATTTTCTGTCTCCTTGTAAAAAACTTGATGCTTTTATTTGTTTACTTCTTCACATTGTTTATGCGTTTTAATAACTTTAGCGTGTCATTGTCCTTCCAAATTTCTAGGTCAGAGTGAACACCCGTCTACTTTATCAACAAACAAAGTTCAATCTTCTTCGGGAAGAAAGTGAGGGCTACGCCAAGCTGGTGAGGAAAATCGGATCTTTATCATTTTATGGCCATTGATGTTTCTGGTTCTTTTTTATTATTTTACTTTGACAGCTTCATGGAGTCTGCTCACTAAGCAGTTGGTAGATCTTGTGATTTTGATTAGTTGACAATTATAGGAGCAAGTCTACGAGTCAATTGTGCTTCTTTGAATCACTTACCTAGAATATAATGCAGTATGGAGGGTATATTATAGTTTATTACATTACATTTTTATAATTTGTCGTATGATTTTGCGAGAATGTTTGTTCTCATTTCCTTCAATTTGGTGTATCAAACTTTGTTCTAGATAGAAATATTTTAACTCCCTCTTCCATGATCACCTCTTCTAACATTATAAATTGTGCTTGTTACTGCTGAAGCTTACATTTTGTCTGGCAAAGAGACTAATGCTTTGCTTCATGCTTCCTTTTTCTGAAAGTTGAAATATTGTTATAAGCATATGTACACACCTGAAAGCGAACCAATAACATCTTTGCTGATGGTATAATAAACTAGTGTTAGAAAACTAAGCCAGTGTTGCAGTAAAAAATAAAAATAAAAATAAAAAATGAATAAATAGATGAAGAAGTAAAAAATTAACCAGGAGACCAACTGCGTAATAATGATAAATTACCACCGAAGAGCGTAGCCATATCAAATAGTATACTTTAGAAGGTTAAAAAATACATTCTGATGCAGGTAATAAATAAAAGTGACTGTGGCAGTTAAGCAGAGTGATTGGTTAATAGTTGAGGGGGGTGATAAGGAGAGTTGGGGCATAAATAAGGCAGCTTAAATATGTCCTGCAAAAAAGATATGATGATCATGGTAGTTAGCAGAGCTGGATAGAAATAACGACTTGTAGGTCGTCCACAAATATTTGTTATGAAGGCTTCCATGTTTTGTTTGATTGAGTTATCTATTAGCTTAAGCTATTCGGCTGGCAATTTTGTCATACATGGAACGTAATATTTCGAGGCAGCTTCAGTTCTCCATAAAACATTGTTTTAATGCATGAAGATGGTTCACATCCACTTAGCATGATAGCAAAATACATGCTTGGTTCCTATTTTCATTTTCTTGTACCAGTCATCTTCTAGTATTTCCCTCATTTTTGATGCGCATGTTGCTGAAATTTGTAGGTCACACTTCTCTGTCAAGGCGGTTTAGATTTCATGACAGAGAGTTCTTCAACAGCGACAATCAGCACTATTAAGGTTTAAGTTTTTCACGATTTCAGAAAATAAAACTCATATGATGTTTTTTACTTAAATAATTAACTTATTGCTTGCCATTATGCTGATTTTGCAGTCATTAATTGGGCATTTTGATCTGGACCCTAACCGTGTTTTTGACATCGTAAGTCATATTGTCCTTCTTAGATAAGTAGCTGTATTTTATATGTTTCGCTGTTAATAGAAAGATCTTGTTACTTAATTCAAGCTGAATTGATAAAATTGCCTGCTTGCGTGGTTGCATCAGGTTTTGGAATGTTTCGAACTTTATCCTGACAACAATATATTTTATAACCTTATACCTATTTTCCCCAAGGTATGTCTCTGTCATAGTGAGGTTATGTAAGATAATTACCTTATTTTCTTCAAGTTGATTACTTCTATGGTTCTTTCCAACAGTCACATGCTGCTCAAATTTTGGGGTTTAAGTTCCAATACTATCAGCGCGTGGAAGTAGACACCCCGGTTCCTCCGGGGCTATACAGGCTTGCAGCTTTACTGGTTAAAGCAGAGTTCATCGATCTTGATGCTTTGTAAGCATGTTCTTCATATTCTCCTTTTTGTGCTTAATTGGTTTCACTTACTTGGTGTTGCCTGGTCTTATTATCCTTTGATTCCTTTTCTTAGCAAGGAAAGAAGAAGGGCATTCTTTTGACTTTGACTTGTAATCTACTGTTTCTTTCTTTGGCTCACAAAATTGCAAGAATGACTGACCGTCTAGATTATACTTCTTAATTGGTACTGTGCGGCTGAAATGAATTATTGGTGAAATCATGAAGTAAATTTTGTTCACATGCTTTATCTTGTTGTTGTTGTTGTCTAGATGTGCTTCTATGTATAGATTATACTTCTTAATTGGCATTATGCGGCTGAAATGAAATATTGGTGAAATCCTGAAGTAAATTCGTTCACGCGCTTTAGCTTGTTGCTGTTGTTGTCTAGATGTGCTTGTATGCACCTATTTCTGCTTTCCTTCATATCCAGATCTTACTTCTGTCATTAGTCTTACATCAACGTCTGCTGCTCATTTATGTGGGATGGTTCTGCTGCAAATGGATTATGGCACTAGTTAGACAACACTATTAGGTCAAGTTAGTCCTGTTAGGACTTAGGAACAATAGTTTTCTCTTGGATAGTACAATGACGAGTGAGGTTTAAAAATAACAAGGTGTTTGAGGAGGAAACATGGCAAAGTCATAATAGTTTAAGCTGAGTTGGACTGGATCTTGATGGCATGTATGTAGACTGTATCCTGCTGGTGATTTAGATTTCAGCTGTTACATGTCTCATTTAGATTTCAGCTATTATGTATGTGTTTGTGACTATACATGGCAAGAAGATATGGTTGCGGCAAACTTTTAGATTTAATGGTCTCTTCCTTTTTTTCTGATCTTTGCCAGGGAGGAGGTTTTTTTTCTTTTTGGGGGTGTAGTGTGTCTTTTTGGGTGGGGGGGGGTCAAAGATTCTAATAGCTGGATCAAAAATGTGGATTCTACATGTAATAGGCCTCAGCAGCAGTTAGATAGTTATCAGATGAATACATTTTCAGTGACTTCAATTATTTGAATTACGTTCAGCGTATAGGCAGTGCTGATTGGGTATGCCGCTAAAGGTTAATGGTTGCAGATGGCCATCCAAAATCCAGTTGTGAACATAAACTGTTTGCCTTCGGCCCAACAGATTCTGTTATATATGATATATATATATATATTATA
>NC_033796.1:36263420-36291655 GCF_001876935.1 Asparagus officinalis | reverse complement strand
TACTTCCACAATCAAGTTGTAATTCCCCATAAAGGTTGTGATTGGATAACTTGAAACATGTTGGGTGTGATCCACCTTCTCTCTCTGCTTCCAGGTCAACCATTGGGACTTGCGATGGGGATCTGTATGATTTAAGGGTTAATGATTTTGAAAACCAGACACTTGCAGGAAAACCTTGAAAAATAGCATAGAGGAAGATGGGGCTTACTTTTAACATGCTTAGAGAAGGGAGTTTCTGTGTTCTGCACATGTTTCCCATTGATGGCATAAATGAAAATGTTTGAAAGGATAAAATTCAACGTATGCAAACTGCAAAGCTGGATGATTTTGCCTGCAGTTTTAACTTTTAACTTATTTGAGAGTTGGTATGGTATGCATCCTGAAGAACCCATGACCTAACTATGTTGACCTTTAGCTGTTGATGATTAGGTATTCTGTCCTTTTACTCTATTTATATTCTTATGTATAATTCACTTTCATTTCATTGATACTGTTTTGAAACTTATGCTCCATCGTGCTTACTTTACTATATTGCCTTTGTATTTTGACTTCTTAAACTTTTCTCATTGACTATAGTTTTTTTATTTCAGGTATGCACATTTACTTCCCAAAGATGATGAAGCATTTGAACATTATGATGCATTTCTTGCAAAAAGGATTGAGGAGGTATGCACTTGAATATGCGTGGACGTTATTTTATAAGATGTTTGCCACTTATTTTATGGTAATGTTTTCTAATATCACGTCCATCCAACCAAATGATAAATACAATGTCCTTAAACTTCATTTCCTTGTCTGGTTCCTGGAGGCATTGTTCCCTCAAATGCTATGATTTTCAAGAATTTTCATTGTCACACCAGCTTGCGTGATTTTGTTTCTCCGTAGAAAAATCACCTGAAGAATATTTGAACGTTTTCATTAAGACTTAAGACTGTAAAGGATATTCATTACCATCTACATGAGAAAATGGAAAAGAAAAATCAAACTTTGGGCAAGTCAAATAGTGAAGGGTGTTCTGCTACTAATTTTTTGTTGTTTATTTCTTTTTGATAAGGAAATATGAGTTTTTTTTATTTGTTCAAATATTTTCAGTTATTTAAATGCGTTAAATTTTTATTTTTCTCAAGCATGTCTAGTTCTCTAATGACTCGGTGACTCCTAATTGATCATTAAAATCATAAACATTAAACCTGAAAGCCTAATGAAAAGAGGGCAGTCAGCAAATATTTGTTGTCGATTATTATTGATGATAACACACAAACATACATAAACGTGCGTGCCTTTTTATAATTGTCCATAGTGTTCATCACTCGATCGCATCAAAGGTCCATTGAACATAATGTGAAAGAAAGTCTAATTTCATTTGGGGTTTTAAGTGAATATTGTGAGATGAATGCACATCTCTATAGCAGTTTATCATCCTTACCCCCTTTCAGGAGAATTTTGGAGAGGTGCTCTTTGGTTTTTAATGAGTTTTAACTGCTCAGGTAGGTTTCCTATCTACTAACTAGGGTTCTTTCATTTGAAGTTTATTTGGCCCGGAATTCCGTATGAAAGCTTATAGTATCTTTAGCAGTGGGAATTTGTAAAGAACAGAACTGGAATCACTAATCCACAACTTCCATGTTATAGAGTCCAGAGATTCTTTTCCAAAGTTTATATTTTTCCTGGTGATACTTGATGTAGGGGAGTTGGAAGAACTTGTTGACAAGCAGTACATTCCTTTCTCAGGAATATATTCATGAAGCAGATAAAATAATGCATGTCTTGATGCATCTATGATTTAAAATGATCTATCTCTTTCAATGGAAAACTATTCAGGGCTCTGGACCCTGGCCAGTGTGTGTGAACATTTCAACCATGGAATTGGGGTTCCTGCTTCCTTTTCCCTCCCTTTTCAAATTGAATGTGTAATTGAAAGTTGGAGTTGATCCAGATTGCTTGAGTTTTTGACGTACCTGTACCCACCAATTACTGTTTGTCACTCGCCCTTAGTTGGTTGATACGAGTTCATGGTATGCTCTAAAAGCACATTTGCTTAATGTGGAGCTGCCCTCCATATTTTACCACATGTAAGATGATGAAGAAGTCTTTAGCCTTTAGAATGATAATGGTGAATATTGGGGTCATTGCCTGCCCTATTTTGTAGATCAAACAAGTGTATCTCATGCTGCACAGAATGATATATTTGGTCAGTAACCACATGCATGTGTATGTGTGTTGGTGCGTGCATGTCGAGAGTGGTGAGGATACCTTTTGAGTTCTTTTCTTTTGTAGATGTTTTGCATTTTGTTTTGGTGCATGAGCTGGTAGTGATCATCTTTTTGTTTTCTATATGTTACTTCACCTGAAGAATCATTTTTTATTTCAGGCGAACAAAATCGGAAAAATTAATCTTGCTGCTACTGGTAAAGATCTGATGGAGGACGAGAAACAAGATGTTACAATTGATCTGCTAACTGCTTTGAATATAGAAAGTGAGGCAGTTATAGAACGTGCCCCTGAGCTAGAAAATAACCAGAGTTTGGGTTTGCTAATTGGTTTTCTTTCCATCAATGACTGGTAAGTTGGGCGCCCTGTCTACTGCTTGATAGTCATGAATTTATTATTTTCTTTGTTGTACTAAATTAAATGGTCGTAGACACCTCGCCGACCATGAAACTTGGTTTATAACTTTTTTTTTGCCTGATGTTGACTTTAAGCGCATGAATTTACTCACCAATTTTCCAGTAAATTGTTTTGTTTTATTTTTTATAATTGTTTTCAGATTAAATTGTTGGGCATGATTAGTATGCCAACATCTATGTTTTGTTTACATAACAAAGTATAAAACACCTTCTGGGTCTAATGGTAAGTGAAAAAGTTTGTGGATTATGGGTTAGATGATTGAAAATTGGTACAACTTTAGAAGAGTTTTATAGTTATGGTAAAAGTTTTGCGGAGTTTTTTGGGTTCAAGATATGAGTTCAGGCATGGTTTGGTGTTATCAAGTCGTAGTGCGGGCACAAACTCCTTTTACGCGCACATGCACAAGGCGCAACGCGATGCACGTGCATGAGTGAAGTGAGGTGCACACTGCACATAATTTTTCAAGATAGATAATTAAGTGTGAAAGAACATGTTTATGAATTTTGCAAAAAGAATGTGTCAAGATAAATAATTGTAGGATCTGATCTAATACACACTAAAACACTAGAGGGAGGGGGGAGGGTGAATAGTGTTATTTTAAATTTTTTTGCAAAGTAGATTATAAATTGTAAGAAAGATAGTAACAATTACAGAAATTTGCAATCACAAACACAAGCTTTTATACTGGTTCCACCTCCCCGGTATACATCCAGTTCCCAAGCAAATCCCGCTTGAGAGTTTCACTATGATTTTAAAAACTATTACAAAATCAAAAAACAAACCTGACCAATTTGTAAGGCCATGCAAATTGCACACAATCTCTTCACCAAGAGATCACAACTCTCACGCCCGAGAGAACTTTTCTTGAATCAACAACACAATTCCTATAAGCCTTGATTGTGTAGTGATGTGTAGCAGTGGCTTTAGGAACTTTTTAATCTCTGAAAAATGCCTTAATACTTTGTATATGTAATGAAGATCAAAGGCTATTTCAGATTTTAGTTTTCTCAACACTTAGGCAAAAATCTGAATTTTTAGAACTCTTGAGAATGCACAAGTTAAAGCTTATAGATAGGAATGAATGGTGCAAAATTTTAAACTTCTAACCTATTTATAGCCATTGAAAAGATAAGTTTTTAAAACCAATTAAGGGATAAAAACGGTTATAAACAATCACAAATTCAAACTTAAAATGTCAGAAAAACTGTCTCTGTAGTCGACTATAACTCCTAGTAGTCGACTATAACTCCTAGTAGTCGACTACACTGAGTTCAAAAGTTAGGATTTTTTCTTAGTAGTCGACTACACTGGTCATTAGTCGACTACTCTGTAAACACAGAAAGTCTGAAATTCAGATTCAACTTTATTCGTCGACTATATTGTCTAGTAGTCGATTACACTGTAATTTGACAAAAACTTGAAAATTGAATTTAACCTTAGTAGTCGACTACATATAGTCATTAGTCGACTACACTGTATTTTTACAGAAATTTGAAAATCTGTAAGTCACAAGTAGTCGACTACACTATATATTAGTCGACTACATTGTTATTTGACAGAAACTTGAAATTAAGTCAAGGCATGAGTGGTCGACTACTATTGTCTATAGTCGACTACACTGTCAAATAACATAAACTTAATATTTCAAACAATGTACATGTAGTTGACTACAAATCTTATTGCTCGACTACTAAGGGGTAAAAATGATATGAATGAAGTATTTTGAGACTCATTCTTTAACTATAAATTCTAATGGTTTAACATAGGGGATTTTTATTGTTAACCAACACACTAAGCATGTGTTAGTGTGTTCTAAACACTATGTGTGTGTATGTGTTGTGAGTGATCAAGGCTTGTACAATAATTCTAAGTATGTGAGTGATCAAGGCTTGTACAATAATTCTAAGTAAAGAAAATATAAAATTTACATTGTATATGTTTAAACGTTTCATCTTCTTTACTTCCTATGCCTTGAGCTCATCTTGCACTTTTGTTCACATATCTTGAGCTTATTTGAAGTTTTTGAGCTTATTTGAAGTTGATATCTGCATTGATATGTTAGTGCACAATAATACACATAGTGAATAAATTATTATCATCAAAACTATATCATGGGGATATCCAACATTCTTCCCCTTTTTGATGATGACAAACAATTTATGCACATGTAAGTATATAACAAAAAAAAATAAACATTTATAAGCATTATATACTTACTCCCCCTACATAAAAACATATTAGAATCTATAATTCAAGTCTATATCATAGAATAGCATAACATTCTAATACCATTCCCTCCTTTGTCATTAACAAAAAGAATTAAACATATAACCTAAACATGCAATTATTTCCTCTTCATGAGCTAATACTTCAAAAAGATTATCCAAATTGTGAACGTAATCCATTACTTCACCCATCCAAATTGGAAGGCAAATACTTGCCATAAAGACCAAAAGTTCGATGATTTCCATCGTCACAGTCTTTTCAGAATATATATAGCTCATTAACACCAATATATGGGAATTTTTTCAACACACTAAGCATGATAATACTAAGCATGATAACATAACGCATTAAGTGTTAGAATACTAAACAACATAGTAGCAACATAAAAACTTAGTAGCAACTTACAACACATTACACAAATCTTAAACACCAAACAAGTAGCACATAGTTTTTGACACATAATTAAACAAACAAACAAACTAAGGACTTAATTGTTTTGTTGACATAATTACATACAAACTGAAACTAGACCAAGTGCTTTATGATGCATGCAAAGTCTTCTAACTTGAAAGTCGTGGTGGAGGTTGATTTCCTTGAAAATACGCACTAAGCTTCATATTCAATGTATCAAACTTCATATCCAAGGTACTAATCTTCATATCTAAAGTTTCAAACTTGCTATTTAACTCTTCTTGATTCTTCAAAATGCATGAATTCTGAGAATATAGTGCTCGTTGTCCAGTCTCCAACTCAAGAATACGAGCAGACAAAATGTTATATTGTGCATCAGAAAAGCACGAAGGTTCAGGTGGCATAGGTGGTGGAACGTGGCTTGAAGAGGGTCCAGCTTCATGGGAGGATTGTGGTATGTCTTGAGGATTTGGTTCTTGTGTAGACTCATCTTGATGAATTTTAAAGTTGGTTAATTTCATCCGAGTTAAGGCATTGCAATCAAAGAGGTCGATGGAACGAATCGTAGAATTTTCAGTTTCGAGTTCGACATGAAAAACCTCAAAAATTTTAGTTAGAAATGCTCCAAATGGAAGAGATCTCTTAGGTAGAACTAAAAGATTTTCATAATAAATCTCAGCCCAATTTACTTGAATATTAGCCATAATAGCATATAGAGCCTTGGCTAAGTCAAGTGATATAAAATGAAAACTCTCCGTTTTCAGAAATAAATTGCAGGCAAGAATTCGGGCGATAAACCTAGAGATAGACCTAAGTTTATTAGAGTGGTTCAATGGTTTACCATGTCCGGGAAGGAAAATATGATTTGTAAGCAAATTTTCATCGGTCGTTTTGATACTTGGAAGACTAACACTTTGGTAAGGAGTTTTGAAAAATTTTCCTAGTTTCTTAGGAGTTATATTGATTTCAATTCCTTTCACAAGAGTGTTAAGAACACCGGGTTGTCTATCGGTCTCAAATCTAGTAATACTTGTGTAAAATAATTGGACTAAAAGAGGATAATATGGTTTTTTATTTTCAGAGGAAAATAGATCTAACAGTCTAACATTTTCAAAATAAGAACTAAAATTGTGGGGGACAGTCAAATTTAATAAAACGATCTGGTAGTATTTCGAAAGTTTGATATTATTTGAATTGATCAAGCAAAATAGGGTCTTTTAGATATATAGAATAGTCTCCCACAACATTGGAAGGACCAGACCTAGGCCTTTTGGATCTAGATATGATTTAAGTTCGAAATTTAAAAAAGATAAAGTGAAAGAACTTACCAAACTGTTGAAACCCTAGTTGGTTGTAGTAGTCGACTATAAAGGCTGGAAAACTCAAGAAACACAAGGAATTTGATGGAAATTTTGAGAGAAAATGAGAAAGAGAGGATGTCATAACCTTGAGAACAGATGAACTGATGAGGGAGAGGGTTTGCTGTCGGTTTTGGGAATGTGAGAGAGTGGGTAGTTTTGTTTTAGGGTAGTTTTCTTATGTAAAAGTTCAATGGCTTAGATTAAATAAAAAAAATCAATGAATGAATATGATTTGATCTTAAAAGAAGTAGATTTAAGGCTAGAATTGATCTGATAAGTAATGAATGGTTGTGATCTATTTGACTTAAGTTTAATGGGTATTGGGTATTGGGTTTGGTGGGTAAAAGATCCAATAAGTTAAATCTATAATTTGTGAAGCTGCCAGTTTATGTAGTTGATTATACTGTAATGTAGATTGTAGTCGACAGAAAGCTGTTTATCTGTTTTCGCTTCTAATTAGTCAACTACTCCTCCTATTAGTTGACTACTAAGAAATCAACAGAATATGATATATGCAATGTTTGTGCATGTAGTCGACTACTAACATAATTAGTCGACTATTAAAACATGTATTGATTTTAAAACTTTAATTTATATCTTCAATTGAATATATACCTAATTCTCTTCTTAATTTAACATATATTTCTTCTTTTAATGGTTTTATTAGCATATCTGCAATTTGTTTATCAGTAGATATAAATTCTAATGAAATATCACCTTTAAGCACATGATCACGTAAGAAATGATGTCTAATGTCAATATGTTTTGTACGTGAATGTTGAATAGGATTTTTGCGTTTTACTAAACCAAGATACAAGTGAATGTCTTAAAAAGTGACATGTACCACTTGTACTTTTCCTATTGAATTTGCACCCGGCAAAATCAGCATCACTATATGATATTAAATCAAATGTGCTATTTTTAGAATAAAATAAACTATAATCTGTAGTATCTTTAAGATATCTAATATTTTTTTTCACAGTTTTAAGGTGTGACTCTGTAGGATTTGATTGAAATCTTGCACATAAGCAAACACTAAACATATTATCAGGTCTACTAGCAGTAATATAAAGAAGTGATCCACTCATACCTCGATATAACTTTTGATCAACATTCTTACCATTTTCATCTTTGTCAAGTGATGTAGTTGGTACTTATTGGTGTTGGTTTGCTAGTAGTATTGTCCAATCCAAAACGTTTGAGTAATTCTTTAGCATATTTTCTTTGGTTGATGATAATTTCTTCCTATAATTGTTTGATTTGAAGTCCAAGGAAGAAGTTGAGTTCACCCATGTGACTCATTTCAAATTCATCCTGCATTGTCTTAGTAAACTCTTGACAAATGTCATTATTAGTAGATCCAAATATAATATCATCTACATATATTTGAATTAATAATATATCTTTATTTATTTTCTTAATAAATAGTGTAGAATCAACTTTCCCAATTTTAAACCCGGAAGTTAAAAAAAAGTTCTTTAGTCTATCATACCAAGCACAAAGTGCTTGTTTAAGATCATATAAAGCTTTCTTAAGTTTGAAAACATGGTTTGGAGAACTTTCACGTTCAAATCCAGGAGGTTGTTCTACAAAAACTTCTTCTTTAATAAAACCATTTAAAAATACGTTTTAACATTCATTTGATATAATATAATTTAAAATTTATAAAACATGTAAATACAAGTAAAATTCTTATAGATTCTAAACGAGCAACCGATGCATAGGTTTCATCATAATCAATACATTCTTCTTGATTATAACCATGTGCAACCAATCTGACTTTGTTTCTACTAACTTGTCTAGATTCATCCAATTTATTTCGAAATATCCATTTGGTTCCTATAATGGATTTATCTTGAGGTCTAGGAAGATCCTAAACGTTATTTCTTATAAATTGGTTGAGTTCCTCTTGCATAGTAATTATCCAAAAATCATCTTTACATGCTTCTTTTATATTTTTAGGTTCTATTGTTAAAACTAATGCAACATGTGTAAATAAGTTTAATTGTGATCTAGTTTGTACACCACGAGAAATATCACCTATGATCAAATCACGTGGATGATTTCTAATTTCTACATATGCTTTAGGTAATACATTAGTATCATTAGTATTATTATTAATAATAAGAGGTGATTGCTTAACAAAATCATCATCATCATGATTATTATCATTATTATTAGAATTTGAATTAGATTCATCAAAAGAAACATGCAAGTATTTTTCTATCATAGAAGTCTTTTATTAAAAATTCTATAAGCTTTACTATGCATAGAATAACCTACAAAAATACCTTCTTCTGATTTAGAATCAAATTTGTCTAAGTTTTCTTTTGTATTTAATTTATAGCATTTACATCCAAATACTTTAAAATAAGAAACTTTAGGAATGCGATTGTAAAATAATTCAAAACTTGTTTTATTTAAAATAGGTCTTAATAAAATTCTATTTTGAACATAACATGCAGTATTAATTGCTTCTGCCCAAAAATATTTTGGTAAATTAGACTCAACTAACATTGTTCTAGCACATTCTTGTAAAGTTTTATTTTTCCTTTCAACAACTCTATTTTGTTGTGGAGTGTAAGGAAATAAAAATTCATGTGAAATACCATTTTTATTACAAAAATCAGAAAATAATTCATTTTCAAATTCACTACTATGATCATTTCTATTAGTGACAATAGTAGTGGATTTTTAATTTTATATCTTTTACAAAATGTAAAAAACTCATCAAAAGCATCATTTGTATGTTTTAAAAACATAACCCATGTATATCTTAAATAATCATCAACAATGACAAATACATATCTACTTCCATTTAAAGATGTAATTCTAGAAGGACCAAATAGATCGATATGTAATAATTCTAATGATCTACTTGTAGAAACAACACCTAAAAGAAGATTTATGTATTTTTCCTTGTTTTCATGCGTCACAAAAATGATTTTTCTTATTTACAATTTTAGGTAAGCTATTTACTAAATTATTTTTAGAAATACGTGAAATATTTTTTAAATTAATATGTCCACCTTCTATGCCATAATAACGAATCATCTAAATATGCAACTAAACAATGATCATTTGAATAAAAATTCATAGATAAAACATATATATCTTTCTTTCTAAAATATTTAAACAAGATATTTGTTAAATCATGATCATATATAAGACATGAATATTTTTCAAATATGATTTTAAAATTTTTATCACATAGTTGACTTATACTCTTAGAAGATTATATTTTAAACCATCTACTAATAAAACATTATCTATTAGAGGTTTGTCAATGTTACCTACTATTCCAATACCTATTACTTGACCTTTGTTTTTGTCTCCAAATGTAACTGTGCCTCCCTCTTTGTATTGAATTAAAGACAACATTTGAGAGTTTCCGGTCATATGTTTGGAACATCCACTATCTAGTATCCACTTTTTTTCTTGAGATACCTGAAAAATAAACAATTAAAAATTGGTATCATTTTATGTTGGGTCCATTGGATTAGCACTTTGGATACCAAATCCACTTGGAATTTGGTTTCCCTTTGTTAATATAAATATAATTATTTGAATTGCATATATATTTCTTAAAATTTGAAATATGAATATTTTTTTCATGCATACTAACATTTTTAGGCACCCAAATGAATCTAAATAAAGCATGATTATTTTTAGCATGTATATTCCTTGTTAATGGTGCATGAAATTTTCTAACATTGTTATTATAAAGCATGATTATTTTTAGCATGTATATTCCTTGTTAATGGTGCATGAAATTTTCTAACATTGTTATTCATAGAAGATGATGCATGATTTGTACTAGAATTTTCTAACATTGTTATTCATAGAAGATGATGCATGATTTGTACTAGAAACATTTTCATACTTCTTATGAACATGTCCTAAACCAAATTTTTGACTAGAAGACTTTTGAAAAAATAACAAATCATTCAAGTCTTATTTTCCTTTATTAAAATTGTTTACATTTAAGAATAACTCTTCATATTTAAGTTTAAGTGAAACCATATTTTTATCTAAATCTGAAATTTTATTTTTTATAATATGACATTCAGATTTAAGATAGACATTATTTTCAGTTAATAACCTATTTTTAGAAAATAATTTATCATTTAATTCCTTCAATTCTTCAAATTGTGAAGAATTTGAAGAAACTAATTCTAAGTTCAATCTATCATTTTTATTTTTTAATATCTTATAATTAGCATTTAAATCCTTAAACTTAATATAAAGTTCATTAAAATCATCTAAAAGTTCTTCATTGTCTAAAGAATCATTTACTTCATCTTGTGCCACGAAGCACATGTGAGCGGGTTCTTTTCTTTCTTCTTCTTCTTCAGAAGAGGATGAATCATCACTATCATCCCAAGTCACTGTCACAGCCTTCGTCTTCTTCTTCTTGAAGTTGTTAAAATTATTGGAATTTGTGGACTTTGACTTGAGTAGCGGGCAATCCTTCTTTATGTGACCTGACTTGTTACAATTGAAACACAAAGAAGAGTCATTAATATTCTTAAATTTATTTGATTTGAAACATTTCTTAAGAAATCGTTTGAATTTCTTAGTAATCATTATAATATCCTCATCATCTTCGTCAGATTCATCGGTGTCAGAGGATGCATTGAAGGCAATTATCTTTGTCTTCTTTGGTTCGTCATTCTTCTTTCTATCTTCAATTTGAACTTCATATGCCATCAAATTTTCAATGAGATTTTCTACGGTGAGGGTTGATAAATCATTGGCTTCTTCAATCGCCATAGTTTTCTTTTAGTGCTCTTAGGATTTTTCTTACCATCTCAATTTGAGTATATTCTTTGCCAAGTCCAATCAAGGAGTTAGTAATATCTGTAAACCTTGTGAACATCTCTATGATAGATTCATTCTCTTTCATCTTAAATAGTTCAAACCTGTGGACAAGAACATAAATTTTTGTTTCTTTAACATTGTTAGTTCCTTTATGTGTTACCTCAAGAGTGTGCCAAATTTGATGTGTTGATGTAGAGGTAGACACTCGATTGAATTCGTTCTTGTCCAAGACACAAAACAATGCATTCATCGCCGTAGAATCCAGATTTACATTTGTCCTTGAACAACTGTCCATTCGGTGTAAGGAGTGGTAGGCTTTGTAAATTCCGTCTCTACAATGTTTCATAGATCGTAGTCAAGAGATTAGAGGTAGATCTTCATCCGACACTTTCAATAGTTGTAGTTTGTGCCGTCAAAGAGAGGTGGTCGCTATGTGGAATCTCTTTGAATCGTGATGTATTTGTTGTACTTGATGATGTCATCATTCACCTTGCTCTGATACCAATTGTAGAATCTGATCTAATACATACTAAAACACTAGAGGGGGGTGAATAGTATTCTTTTAAATTTTTTGCAAAGTAGATTATAAATTGTAAGAAAAATAGCAATAATTACAGAAATTTACAATCCAAACACAAGCTTTTATATTGGTTTCACCTCCCCGGTGTACATCCACTTTCCAAGCAAATCTCGCTTGAGAGTTCTACTATGATTTTGAAAACTATTACAAAATCAAAAAACAAACCTGACCAATTTGTAAGACCATGCAAATTGCACACAATCTCTTCACCAAGAGATCACAACTCTCACACCCGAGAGAACTTTTCTTGAATCAACAACACAATTCCTATAAGCCTTGATTGTGTAGTGATGTGTAGCAGTGGCTTTAGGAACTTTTTAATCTCTGAAAAATGCCTTAATACTTTGTATATGTAATGAAGATCAAAGGCTATTTCAGATTTTAGTTTTCTCAACACTTAGGCAAAAATCTGAATTTTTAGAACTCTTGAGAATGCACAAGTTAAAGCTTATAGATAGGAATGAATGGTGCAAAATTTTAAACTTCTAACCTATTTATAGCCATTGAAAAGATAAGTTTTTAAAACCAATTAAGGGATAAAAACGGTTATAAACAATCACAAATTCAAACTTAAAATGTCATAAAAACTGTCTCTGTAGTCGACTATAACTCCTAGTAGTCGACTACACTGAGTTCAAAAGTTAGGATTTTTTTAGTAGTCGACTACACTGGTCATTAGTCGACTACTCTGTAAACACAGAAAGTCTGGAATTCAGATTCAACTTTTATTCGTCGACTATACTGTCTAGTAGTCGATTACACTGTAATTTGACAAAAACTTGAAAATTGAATTTAACCCTAGTAGTCGACTGCATATAGTCATTAGTTGACTACACTGTATTTTTACAGAAATTTGAAAATCTGTCTAAGTCATGAGTAGTCGACTACACTGTATATTAGTCGACTACACTGTTATTTGACAGAAACTTGAAATTAAGTCTAAGGCATGAGTAGTCGACTACTATTGTCTATAGTCGACTACACTGTCAAATAACAGAAACTTAATATTTCAAACAGTGTACATGTAGTCGACTACAAATCTTATTGCTCGACTACTAAGGGGTAAAAATGATATGAATGAAGTATTTTGAGACTCATTCTTTAACTATAAATTCTAATGGTTAACATAGGAGATTTCTATTGTTAATCAACACACTAAGCATGTGTTGGTGTGTTCTAAACACTATGTGTGTGTATGTGTTGTGAGTGATCAAGGCTTGTACAATAATTCTAAGTAAAGAAAATGTAAAATTTACATTGTATATGTTAAAACACTTCATCTTCTTTACTTCATATGCCTTGAGCTCATCTTGCACTTTTGTTCACATATCTTGAGCTTATTTGAAGTTGATATCTGCATTGATATGTTAGTGCACAATAATACACATAGTAAATAAATTGTTATCATCAAAACTATATCATGTGGACATGATATCCAACAATAATAACTGACTACCGTATCACAAAATAAGGTCTTAATTCCTAATGCTAACACATCCAACATAGTAGCGGAGTTCATAATTTTCCAATTCAGCAGTCAATTCAAGACTAATACCGAAGCAACATCAGATAGTAAGCGAGAAGTACTTAGGGTCCTCAAACGAGCTACTAAAAAGGTTTAAGGGGTTTATTTCCCCTGTTAGAATATGTGTTATTGGTTACAAAGACCCGATTGAAAATTCAAAGAAGAAAAATATTTGAGGCTGTCTTGTACGCATGCAGTTTGCTTTTGACGCACAAAAGACGCTACCATATCAGATGTGGTGCGCTTCGCCATTGCTCTGCATCGAAGGGCGCATGAAGTGCAGTGAGGCGTGTACCTTTGATAGTAGTCATTGCTGACAGTAGATTTGAAGTTAAGTAGAACTAGAAGCTATAATATCTTGTTTCTAACAGGGAATCACTAGCAATTTGTTTATGTGGTGTAGTTTGCTTATGATTCCCTTAGATCTTTTTTCTACTGTGCATGTTTTAGTATTGGTTGTTATTTAGTTTTATATTTAACTATGTTTCAGAACTAGTTTAAAATGCATTATATTGCAGTTTCCTGGATATTGTTTGTAGACAATGATAATTTAATAGTCCAGTAAGCTGCTTGGAATTAATCTTAGTCCTGTTGTCTCATTTGTATTTTCTTCTTGTCCCTATCATGCATTCTGTTTAATTTAGTTTTCTTTCCTTTTGTCATGTTATTTCGTTTCCCTTTGTTATGTTGTTTTTTCTTTCTTGCTTTCCTTTTTTTTTCCTTTTATCATTTTTGCTTCCTTTACCCCTTAGCACCTTGTCAATTTTTGACGTTAAAAGTAATGCTTTGTAATGAGTGGTGCTTTTTTCAGGTATCATGCCCGGATACTCTTTGATCGCCTTTCCCATCTCAATCCGGTTGAACATATTCAAATTTGCGAGGTCTTATTTAGGTATATTTTAAACTCCAATTTTCCAGATCAATTTAATGACTTAAGTGTTCAGAATAGTGACATTTATAAATTATCCAGAGGAGGGGAAAAAATCCTTCAATTTGGTGTTGATGCTCTTCAACCACTATACTACTTGTTGGCTGTAAAATGCATATTTGATTTAGTATTTTCGTTTGTTTCAGTATTAGGCTGGCTTGTACATAAATGAAAGTAAACATTTGAGTGTAAGGCTTGCAGTTGTTTTGATTGGCCCACCGAGCTTAACATCTTTTTAATTTTAGATTTTTAATAAATTGAAAAGCTTATTCTTTATGGCCTATGCTGTTGCCAGTCTGTAATCTTACGAATGATGGGAGATAGACAATTCATTATTCATATAATACATTGCTATAGCCACATGCTGGTCAGGACCATTAGGAAGGTTACCTTTCTGATGCACCTGTTTACTTCTTGCAGTGTTATTGAGAAGACTATTTCCTCTGCTTATTCTACTGTTTGTCCAAAACATCTTCAAGCTATTGGAAACTCTTCTGTTCCAAGTGCCACAGTCATGGAATCAACAGCAAAATCATCGGTTCATGCTATTATTGACCTTCCAAGTGAGCTTTTTCAGATGCTATCTGTTGCGGGTCCATATCTTCACCGTGATACTGTATTGTTGCAGAAGGTCTGATGATTTTAAATTTCGTAGACTAGTGCTTTGTTTAATTTAATTTTTAAATCCTAGAAACATCTCCCTGTATATTCCAGTTGTCAACACAACACCTGTCAAATAGCCACTGTCTTAAAGATGACATCACTTTATAATTAAACTTATAAGCCTATTTGTTCTATATTTATCTAAATCAGTTTCTTGAGTTATTCGCATCCCATCCTTATTAGGCTTGAACAGTCTTGAAGAGTACAGCAGCGACCTCAACAAAGCCTTTATCCCAAACTTATGGGTCTGGCTTAGATGAATTCTAATCTTCGATTCAGTTCTTTTCAAGGCCATCTTTTGCAAACTACTGTCATATCTGTTTTAATCATTTCCAATCAGGTTCTCTTTGACCTACCTCTCGTCATCCTTGCTCCATTAATTATAATTTTACCACCTATTTGATGAATTTGTGGTCTCCTTGGCATATGGCGAAATCATCTCAATTGAGTTAGATCTCATTTTATTTCTATTGGAACAAGCTCTGACCTCCTACAAAAGCATTGATTTCTTATCCTATCGGTCAATATATATCCACAAGTCCATCATAATATTCTCATTCTGGTCTGCTGAAATTTTTTACGTGTTCTTAATTTCCCAGCATCCTAATCCAAAAAGCATTGCTCTTATAGGTAGGGTATAGAAATTTCCCTTTGATTTTATATGTATTCCATTATCACGTATAGCCCCAAAAGTGCTTCTCCATTTAAACTATCCTGATTTGATTCAATGAATATATTATTCTCTATCTCACAGTCTTGAGGAATAAATGATCCTAAGTAACAAAGGTGATTACTCTGTCAAGATTCTTAACCTATCAATATGTACTGCATGCTCATCCTTTTCACAGTTCTACTAAAATTATGTTCCAAGTATGCTAATTACACAATTCTGTTTCTTCCGTTGTTTCGGACGTCTGCCCATGAAAGCTATTGCTACTCTTTCATCGTGAATTCTCTCTTTTGGTTGATATTTTGTCAACTTTTTATTTTCAAACTACTTTTTGACTAGTGAAAACCTTTTTCATGGGCAGGTGTGCAGGGTGTTAAGAGCATACTACCTCTCTGCGCAAGAGTGTCTTGGTAAATCAAGTGAGATGACACTGCGAGATCCTCGCTTACGAATGAAGGACGCTAGGCTTAGGGTTGAGGAAGCACTAGGAACATGCTTGCTTCCATCGTTGCAATTAATACCTGCAAATCCTGCAGTTGGACAGGAAATCTGGGAAGTCCTTTCTTTGCTTCCTTATGAGGTTTGTACTAAATAAATGGCTAATGTTGGATTTATACGTTTACCTTAGTAATGCAAACTCTCAAGGGAAGCTTGCTGATGAAGGTACGCTACCGTCTGTATGGTGAGTGGGAGAAGGACGATGAACGTATTCCTATGGTTTTAGCTGCTAGACAGACTGCAAAGGTTCGTATGTTTATTAAATATTTGGAGGTCATATCATTATATCTTGTTTACTTAGATTTTTTTTTATTCTCATGCAGTTAGACACTAGAAGAATCCTGAAGAGACTTGCTAAGGAGAATTTGAAGCAGCTAGGAAGAATGGTTGCCAAGCTTGCTCATGCTAATCCAATGACTGTACTTCGGACAATTGTTCACCAGGTAAAATGATTGTAGAAGGATGATGCTCATCCTAACAACCTCCCTCATCCCTTGGTATCTGATTCTGTTAAATATTGCAATCTTTAACATTTGATGAAGTCAATACAATTTTGTAGATTGAAGCATACAAAGACATGATAACACCGGTTGTGGATGCTTTCAAATACTTGACTCAGGTATGTTTTTGTTCTGAACTTTATGTGGTAATGTTCTTGGTTTCTTCTTTGCTTGAAGAAGAAATTTGAATTAGCTACAATTGACTTTAATTTTAGTTGATATTGACTCAGTTTTCTTATATGCTTAGTCATTTCCACATTTTTCTTAGAACTTGACGTGGCTCCCAATGGAAAAGCTGTCTTTGCTGTTGATTTATCTTTAAGATGATAAACTGCTTTAAAGTTAGCTCATCATTCTTTTGTAATGGCTTTTATTTTGCAAGCGGTATGATGATGTGCGGCTAAAATTTATCATCAGTTCTTTTTGATGGTTAACACTAGCCACTGATTCAGACACTTGAATCTGTTGTTTTTCTGCCACCTTAGATTATTGGCTATTTTGGGATGCTGTTTGTGGGCTTCATTGGTGCTTATTCCAGCAATTTAGTTGCATTTTGCCCATCAGCTTGTGTGTCATGAGTTGACACAGCTTGCATTATTTGGTCTAAGCTTATGCTTGGACCCATCTAAGCTTGCATTGTTTTGTCTGAGGATTAAGCTTAAATGTGCATGCTCAGCACAAAAAGGTTTCGGCGAAAACCTTTCTGCTGGACATTTTGTTCTTTAGAAATGACGTTCATCCCAAAAGATCTAACCTGCAGCCCCATCCCATCTCCTATGCTGAAAACAAAAATTAACCCACCTAACCGAAATCGGCCATCCTCTCCAAATTTGCTATTTCTGGGATGGTTAATTACCATTAGTCTATATTTTATGCCCCCTGTTAGAAATTCATTCCTCATTTATTACTTGACATTTTTATGATCACTGATGTATTTATGTTATTTTATTCAGTATTTTTATTCATATATTTATGTTATTTTATTCATTATGTTTATACTTGTGAACCTTATGCTTAGCTTAGATGACTTTGAGTATATGGATTCTCTGTCAAAGATAGAATAGGTGAGCCTTACAGCTGCAGGATGGGATTTGGTTGGGTTAGTGGTTTTTTTTGGTCAATCCTAACTGAGCCTGAAATTTCAGTTCATGCCAGCCGTAATAGTGTGTGGATTGGAAAATAGATTCACTTGTCTTCCCTGATTAATAGTCAGGTCTGGGTGGCTGATTCACTTGATCTGGGTGGCCTACTTAACATCATATGATGCAATTATAATCTATCACTACTATGGAAGTATTATGGCCCGGTTCTTAGTTTGGTTTTCTCTGCTCTCACTGGATCCATCTATGTGTTCAACCTTGTTCATATCCAACTGACTCATGCAGAAAGATTAAGGTCAACAAATGCTCTTCCTCTAACACAGTTTCAGGCTCACACAAACAGATTAAGGTCAACAAATGTATTATTCTAACACAGTGTCACATGGACTCTATGGTTAATGTATTCAAATTTATACTGATAGGTTGAATTTGATTCTGTACTTAACCACCATTTTTTTTCGCTTTGTAATGTCTACTCAGATCTTATCGTTGATAATCAGGTTAGCCTTAAATCTGATTATCAGGTGAGTTTTTTTAGGGTCAGGAAACTGATCTGAGTAATAATTGGATTGGGATTAGGTTAACTGTATGAGTCCTGTTGAAACTCACCGGCCTTGATTTCCACTTGTTAGGAAGGTCAACGAGGATAGTAAGGGCGCAGTCTTTGTATGCATGTTTAGGCGAGCAAATATTTCCCTAATTTGGATGACTAATAATTTCTGTGAGGTGGCACAACTCTCATGCAAACGTTCCTGGGATGAAAAACCACATCTTCAGGAATGGTAAAAATTATTCCATCTAAAAATGAAAAGAGGCAGTAATTGTTAGGATGATGGATAGGGTTAGTGTCCTCTCTTACATAGTGACAGTAGACAGGTTATTTGATGGACATGTCACTCAAGGAAACATCTTTAGACACCCTTCATGGTTATAGTATTAGATATATGTACATGTACATTCCTATGTGTATATATGTATGGGTAAGTGCGTTTATACCCCAAAAAACTGCCCCGTCCAACAAAAAAAAAAAAAGGAGGAGGTACATAAGGTGACTGCTTACATGATATATGTAGAGAAAATGTGAAGCATATTTGTGGGCCAACCAGAGATGATCCATGCAGTTTGCTGTAACTCACATCCTGAAAATGCCTAGGAAAAAGCAACAACTCTCATTTTGCACTATTTTATTCTAAGGTTATGGAATCACATAATATTTTTATTCTAAAATTAGCATGTTTATTGCCATTAATTATTAAATCCCTTTTACTTCCAATTATAGCTGTATAGAGGAGGCTGCTGGTGACAAATGTTTCATGAAAGCTGGCATACTATAGTTCACTACTATCTGGTGAAGAATTTTAGTTAGACATGGTTATCACTCTTGTCTGGGGAAAATGTTTGCTCTCTTATTAAGTGCTGCACATCACTTTCTTTTACCAAGACAAAGTGGTTTGGTGTTTAGTTTACAGAGGTGCTTCCAACTTTCTGCAGCTTGTGTCCTTTTCCCGTCTAACTACCAAGCTTTGCTTCTATGCTTCATTCTACTGCCTTCTATTTTCTTGGAAGTTGGATTTGTGTGTTAAGAATATTTCTGGTTTTTTGTGTTGTTTGAAGATTTCGGACAGTATTCTGGCTCTAAATTTTCTTTTTTGCTGCAGTTGGAATATGATGTATTAGAATATGTGGTGATTGAACGCTTAGCCCAAGGTGGACGTGAAAAGCTGAAAGATGATGGCCTCAATTTGTCAGACTGGCTCCAGTCTCTTGCATCCTTTTGGGGTCATCTGTATGTATCTTTACTCTCGCCTAAATATGGAATCAGCAACTTCAGATATCTAGAAGCAACAACATTTATGCATGCATATACTTATGTTAGCATAGTTACATGCAAATTATGGTTACTTGGATGGGGGAAAGGACCTTTCCTCCAGGTGACAATACACACCATAATTACTATTTGTCTTTTGTTTGTTAAGCAGTTCAGGGATGGTATTTACATTTTGGATGATATCTCATACGATATTTTTGTTCCTGTTTATTTTATTAGTTAGTATTCTCATTCCGCCCCACCTCCACACCCAAGCTTCAACATGCCGGGACTGCCACCATCACTATCGGCACCATTTAAATATATACAAAAGCAGCACAGAGAGCGTGCGTGCATGCACACATGCTAATAATTATTTGTTTACACACAGACACAGATTGCTGGTATTAGATACATGTACAAAATAGCTACAGTGCCAAATTGTTGTGTGAATTTATTTAATAGGCTTTTGATCATTGCACTTGGATTTACGTGTCAACTGTCTATACATAGATATGTAATTTCATTTTTGTGTCTGCATTATGTTTCTCCTTGGTTATTTTGCTTTATGTCTTAAATGTGCCCTTAATTTTGTGGTGCATATGGTCATGTACTTTATTACTTAACTAGTTTAAACCATAGAATGTAATATGGCACAACATGTGATACAATATGCTGGAAAAATGATACATGATGCATAAAGTTTGACAACTTCAACTAACGGTTTGATTTATTTCTTAACAGTTGGTTTATAAGAAATGTTTCTGATTGTGGAAGATCCCTCAGTGCTGGGATCTTATGCAACATCTTGCAAATATACAAATGTAATGGACGACTTGTGTTATATGGAGAGCACGACAAAACTTGTATTAGGTTTTAATGGGCTGTCAAAGAAATGGGACAAATATTTGAAATTATCTTGGTGTTGAGTGGCAGCGTCCATCGTTGAAACGTTATGTGAAGTTTTTGGTTGCACTGAGCCAGGAGAAGATGGCTAAAGTTACTAACACAGGCTGTTTTGACGGAATGGTATTTGTGGGAAGAACTCCAACATTCTTATGTTTTAGGGTGAGTTGAAAGTTTGTAACTGGACCTTATGTGGGGACTCCTTTACCCAGAAGCTGGTGAACGCTCATCCAGCACATCAGTAATATGCGTGGATGGGCATAACTTCTGCATTTTGAATATATTGCTAAAGGTGACAGTTTAGAGGCTGTGTAGATTGAGGCTGTGTAGATTTTGTATCAAGGGGATGACACATGATTATGTTGCTAGACCTGTCGATTCGGTCATGGATGGGATAAGGTGGGCTTACGCACACTATAAAGAGAGTTTATACTATAAAACCTCTTTAGTAGCACTAATTATGGGAACGAATCTCAATGGCTGTTACTGAAGTCTGAGCAACCATATTCTTGATTGAAGAAGAATACATCTTGATTATCTATAAGATTGAGATTGAACAAGTAAACCTACACCCTTATGTTGACACTCTGCATCCTAACATTATGATTACGTTGCAACATTTTTATTATGTTTGAGAGAAGGCAATGAGTATAACAACTAGCTTGGAAATGCATGGATCCAAGGCTATTGTAATCAAGTTTCACTATTCTAATCGTGATTTCCAGCTTTGGTTGTATTTGAGGCCTGATGGCACCTCACTTGCAATACAAGATGCAGCGAAATGTTCGGCATTAAAAAAAAGCAAACCATAGGTGCTTTCCAGTGCATGCTCATGTGAATAGTGAAGGATCCTCTAAACCAGCAAGCAGGCACTTTCTGATTACTCTGCTAATCTGCAATGTTAGATTATAGCTGGCAAATCTAATTGAAGATGGGAACTACTTCCTAGACTGAAATCATATTTCTGTCCGTCTTGCTGGATACTTCTGAGAGGAGAGGTATCATTGTTCATACGTCTGGGAAATACTTGGATCCTTGGTATTTGTTGTGCATTAAGATTTACAACCTGGACAGATGAAGATTTATTAGTCACTTTAACATTAATAATCTAACACGAATGTCAGGGCTCATAATTCAATTAATAACCTGACCCGTATCTTTGTGAAGTTGCAAAAGATATCGATTGTTTGGTAACCAATACAATTTAGAAATTTATTCTGTAATTTTAGCTATACTGATAGGTTAAAAATTCATTGCTACTATTTTATATTAGCAAACATTCACCTGCAGGTGTGCGCACACACATTACCATGCACAGGGCATGGTATTCATATTGAGTTGTAACATATCTGATATCCATGTTAGGGCTACCTAGGTTTAACGTCCTTGCCCTCATTATTCTGCAGACAGAATAGTGGGTATTTTATCTATATGATCCTGCTACGTCACTTACCTATCTTGTCATAATGACATCATGCTGCATGTTGTTTTACATGGAAAACATCCTCTAAACCCTTTTTCCTGCTTTCGTTTTTAATACAATCAAGAGAATTGCCACTGTTGGAAGGAGAGCTCTGTTTATCCAATGTCAGAATGTGGGAAACTAGCCTAATTTTGTAATATCAACTCAGTTTCATTTGGAATACTTGTCATCAGTTGTCTGCAGTAAGTCAGCTTGACATGTTTCTTGATAATTGTTAATAAAAGAAAACTAGTTACTTGCCAACAAATTTTTTTATCAACAATCTTTGGGAAGTGTGTCTTGCTGATTATAGATTTTTTTATTCTTAACTTTTTACTTGACTATAATTTTTCTTTTAAGTTTGATAAATCTTATGCGTGATAAACATATCAGATCAAGTTCTATCTGAACATTAGGTATTTTTTTATATTCCCAGATGCAAGAAATACCCATCAATGGAACTACGAGGCCTCTTCCAGTATCTTGTTAATCAATTGAAAAAGGGAGTGGGTATTGAGCTTGTTCTGTTACAGGTAAGACTAGATTATCATGTTCTTGCGGATTTATGTTTTCTATAACTACATGTTGGCCATATAAACATTCAAACTGTTGAATCATGTAGGAGCTCATTCAGCAAATGGCAAATGTCCAGTACACCGAGAATATGACCGAGGATCAACTTGACGCGATGGCGGGAAGTGAGACATTGCGTTGTCAGGCTAGTCTTTTTGGAATGACTAAGAACAATAAGGTACATGAGAAAAGCAATCCATATTATCCATATTTTCTCTTAATTAATTGTTTTTTGAAATGCTTGCATTAGGTGATTACATCTAATCTTGGTGTCAGATACAAAATTTTCTTTATCACGCATGCTTTTTATTGGTCGGAATGTTGATTCCATCTTTGCAGCTTTCCCTATCTGTTGACTACTCGTACTGTTTATTAAAGCCCTTGTTGCCTGATACATAACTTGGCAACCTCTTAAGAAGTTAGGATGATGTTGATAAACTTTCGTGGACATTTGGTTAATCTTTTTGGCCGATCTGTCTTTACATAAGATCCTTGTTTTATGGTAAAAAAACTTTGATAATGATGGATTATTTTTCCGTGATTTTGTCCCTGTAGTGCAACTTCGTTGGTTTGGATATTTCCAGCAGTTGTGCATTGAACATTGCTTTGTTCTGACTTCCCCTATATCTTCCCCTATATTATCTATATTCAAATTTATATTATAGTTAACTGGCCATAATAACCTGCGGGAAACTCTAGTGGCAGAAGTTATAAGACTTTTATTTTCCATGGCAAAGGGACTTGGATCAGGGAGATTGAGGCATTGAGCTGGCCTACGGGTTAAACATGTCTTCTACTTTTTCATACCTCCACGTGAAAGGCAATCAGGCTTTGCATGTTTACGGTTTTACCCATACAACCCAAATAACATCATCCCTTTATCTTGTTTATAACATGCATATGCATTGGGGAGTTATCGGGTATAATTATATCAATGGAAGCTCTAATGGCTGAAGTATATATATGCTGTACAGATGACTTGCGTGTAAGTTGAAGGTATTTAATGTATGAAAGTAGAGGTGAGGTAAAGGGAAGGGATATCAATTATATTCCTTGTTTGGAAGTTGAAGTTGACTTGTGTAAATTGAAGGTGTCTAATATGTGATAGTTGAGTAGAGGCAAATGGAAGGGGAGATCAAGTAGATTCTTTGTCTGGATGTTGAGGCAATGAACCATGCAGATTAATCGCTGCATAAAATCGGCTTGGTCGGTTTGGATACAAATGATGGGAAGGGAGGGGAGTGATTGACTTAAACGCAAGGGGAGGGAGTGTAAAGGAAAAGGGTGGAATGTATTCATTTATGTTTGGATAGACAACGAGGGGATGAGAGGGTACACTATAATATGTATTTGTTAAGAGTAAGGGAAGGGAAGGTAAGGGGAGCTACTTGACTAGTATGCCACGCCTCTTGATTTTCTCATATAGGGCAATATTGAAATTTCAAGAAAATTCCACTTAAAACCCCTCCCCTCCCCTCCCAATCCGTCCACTTTTGGCGGGTTGAGAAAGTGGCTGAATTTTCAAAATTTACTCCTCCCCTCCCCTCTCCTTGCTAACTAAAAAGTGTAAACATACACAATATTAGGAGGGTTAGTATTGTAAATCTCCCCCACCCCTCCTGAAAAACTCTATCCAAACTCAGTGTAAAGTGCAGGGGTGGGAAAGAATATCATGGCATCTGTTGTATCAGCAGGCTATCTCGTGTAACCTCTGTTTCTCGCTTCTATTGACTTACAAAATTAGAAGGTGCACCATTTATTTTGATTAGGGTGCAAAACCAGGTAAATTATAGGTGTGAACATCACTAAGGTCAATATAACTTCACCTTTGGCTAAAGATTTTTAGCCCAAGCTCAGCTAAGTTCTAAATCTCAACTAATGGCTTACCCGCCACCCCCTTGGGTTGTGGTTGGTGTGTCATTCCTTAGCCATATCTTGCAACTCTGGGTAGTTCATTAGGGGACCTCAAACTGTCAACACTGGGAGTTATAGTCCAGTCAAAAGTTTAATCCTGACCTAGTCAGAATTCTTTTTCCGATACCTACACCTGAACCAAGATTACTTTGGTGTTTGGTCTATGATGATTGAGCAATAGTCCAGCCCAGCACATACTTACATTGGGCTGAGTAAGCTTCAGGAGTGTAAAAGTCCTGTTCAATATATTTACATTCATATCATGGGTACAGATATGAATGCCACTCCACCATCAGATGTCATTTACTAATTGATTATCTCAGATATCAAATTATAAGAGAACTCTTGCCACCCTTTTGGAATGACTGCCAGTTCATGGTTTTAAAAGTAGTACAGATGATGCCACTTGATCTTCATGTAAAGGGATCCACATGTCATGATTTTTCATCATCCTATGTAATTACCATGAATCATGGTGCATTCTTATGTTTTTTTGAGCTGCTAGTTCATGAACTTTCCTCTTCTGTGCTTGTTTTCCTTCTAGTTATGAATTTTGTTGCAAATCAGTTGCTAGCAATTGCAAACTTTCGAGGAAAAGGAGAACCAAGCCTAAAAAATTAAATGAAATGAAATCAAAATGTTTACCTAGGTTTAACAGAGAGAACTATGAGTCGTACTTAGGCGCGAGCGGAAGAAGCTGTATCTATATTTTTCAGTTGCTAGTTCATGATAAAGCCGAATAACCATGCATATTGTTTACATGTCACTAACAATTTTTTGGAAGTTGATGACTTTGTTATTAGTGTTTATCGATACCCTACAATTAGTCACAGCTTATTTTACTAATTTCCTAGCTATAAGCTATTAGTGCAAGAGACTAGCAGTGGAATGGTTTGTTATTAATGTTTGGAAATGGCCTCCAATTAGGCACAACCATGCTAAACTATTGCCAGCTTGCTCAAATCATCTGCCAACAATAAGCTTGGAGTGGGAAGGTCTGCTTCTTCTGGTGATCCATATCTAATATTTCTGCCGCAGTCTCCCAATTTCTGGAAAGAATCGACAATATTTTCTTTCTTATAGTTGTGTCTTGTTCTATTTTGTTTATTTATGCGAGACCTTACATTTTTTTATCAACATAGTGATATAGATATGACCAGACGGTCTTATATATATTGTTTTGTTGTTATAAGGAATAATTTAACTGGAACTACATGGCTGCATAGATAAGTTTCGGTTATTAGCTTTGAATCCTTGGGATCAATTTCTAGATCCAGTAAGGAATTAAATCTATTTCTGGGGTACAACAACCTTCCCAACAAGCTATAGGTATTTACTACTTAGTTTCCATCGCTACCTCTTAAGTGCAGCTATATAGCATTTACTTCCTGTCTCTTCTTCTGGCATTCTTCATAAACTTTTTGAAATCTTATAAATTCTGTACCACTTTTCTCATATCTGTAGCTTTGTAATATTCTTCCATTTATCTTTAGCAAGATGCCCAAATTTTCCTGTTAGGGCTAACAGTAACAGCAATATATTGTTTCTTCTCTTGAATTATCTGCTTGTTTTCCTGAGTACCTCTGGTAGGCGTTACTATTTTACAATCATCCCAAGTGTAACCTGCAAATCTTACAGTTATAAGATTTAACCAGAGTAGCAAAGAAGTGGTTCGTGCTCTGTGTAGGCTCAAAGGGGCGTGCTCTGTGTAGGCTCAAAGGGGGACTCTAGTATCATCTGTCTAAGCCTGTATTACTTATACACAACATCTTTATACACGCAATGAATAAATTTAAAGGGTTTATGTTCGGGAGTGAGAATATTCTGAAATTTATCAGTAACTTTAATGGACTTACCTCTCTCATTTGACCTAAAAAATTTTAGGGTCCTAGCCTTTTCCCCCTCCATTTCTAACTGTGCTCACCCCGCTAAGTGCCAAAACTTTTCACTTCTTTCTGAATTCATGTGAAATGAGGGTCTCGTTAAGCAATCTGATTGCATGATCACTTCCCATTTTTACACCTTCAACCACTTCCACATATTTCTGTGCATATGTCAATGGTCTTCCACCGAGCAGCCGTTGTTCTATGCTATACCAGTATGATTCTCAATATCATTTATGAACATTGGCGGATCCAGAAAAGTTTTTCTTAGCGGAGCAGATGAGAAGTATCTATTTACCTAAGTGAACATGGGCTACTAATTTCAAGGGCTGAATGGAAATGGGCTTCTATTTGTAATGCTAATGCAAATTCTTTAAAAATTCAAGTTGGGGCACAGATTTTTTAAATTGGGGTTGGGTGTGGGGGTGGGAATGGGATTATAGTTGTAGAAGGCTTTAAAAGGTAATTTCTAGATTATTAGGGGTGCAGTGCCCACCTACGTGATCATATGCATCTGACCCTGTTTATGGACAATCTTCAAAATGCGTGGTGCTTCAAAATTTTCCATTCAACTGCAGTTGTCCTTGTTTACTGGGGAGAAATTCTTTTGTATGTTGTTGTCTTTTAGCCACAAATAATGATAATTCAGATTTTCCTGTGAAATTCCATACATGCTAGTTGAACCAATTCTGATATTCTGTTGAGCTCTGGGATACTTTCATCTTTCAGTGGAATAGAGATCTTGTCTTACTTGATATTTGAGGTGTACATATAATCCTGCATCCATCTAACCCGTCTCTTCAAGTGCATAGCAAATCTTTTTGATGCAGAAACTTCTATCTAGTGATTTATATACCTTCTGCAGATCCACTTCAAGCAGCCTCATTAGCATGATATCTATTTTCTGTTCCCTTTAAAAGTTCAAAGGATTTGGGTAGAAAATTGATTGTGGCGTTATCTGCCTTTATGATACTTAGGCATTAGAATTGGATTTTATATGTAGTTGGAGTTACGTTTTATTTCTAAAGGCGATTTGATGCGGACATCCAGGCACGTGCACGGGATTTTCGACGTGTTTATCAGCGCAAGAGACGCTGTGTTTTAGCTTTGTATCGGATCCTAACTATGTGGTTTTGATTTTTAGATTTAGTAGTATAGATTTGAAATTTGAATTGTGGGTAAGATTTGGTAGTTATTTAGTTTTAAATTCTGATTGATTGTGAGAGATTTGATTGATTTTGTGAGATTTCTAAATCTGTAATTTTCTCTCTTTTAAAAGGACTGCTGTAATCAGAATTATGATTAGATTTTTTTGAATGAATTATTGTGAACTCTGAAAATTTTTGGTGTGAAGCATTGGGTGTGAAACCCTAGGTTGACTTTTTTTCCTCTGCCACAAACAACCGACAAATTCCCCCTTGTTTTCTCTTCTTTCAGCCGCTAACCCCCACCTCTCCTCCTCCTCCGTGAGATTTCTAAATCTGTAATTTTCTCTCTTTTAAAAGGACTGCTGTAATCAGAATTATGATTAGATTTTTTTGAATGAATTATTGTGAACTCTGAAAATTTTTGGTGTGAAGCATTGGGTGTGAAACCCTAGGTTGACTTTTTTTCCTCTGCCACAAACAACCGACAAATTCCCCCTTGTTTTCTCTTCTTTCAGCCGCTAACCCCCACCTCTCCTCCTCCTCCGCGCCCGCGCCCTCCACCGCTCGACAATTGCCACCCCCATTCCATGCTCTCCGTCGATCAACCACCGTCGCAAACCTCTACCCTCTT
>NC_033796.1:36254503-36260672 GCF_001876935.1 Asparagus officinalis | reverse complement strand
CCCCCCTCGTCATCTTCCCGCTCAGTTTGTCGTCGTCATTGCTCAGTTCGCCTTCGTTGTCGTCGCTCAGTTTGCCACTGTCTTCGTCGCTCAGTCCATCGTCGTCAGATCTTCGCTTCATTCGTTGCCGATTCGAGTTCTGACCCTCGTCATCTTCCCGCTCAGTTTGTCGTCGTCATTGCTCAGTTCGCCTTCGTTGTCGTCGCTCAGTTTGCCACTGTCTTCGTCGCTCAGTCCATCGTCGTCAGATCTTCGCTTCATTCGTTGCCGATTCGAGTTCTGAGCCCGTGGTCCATTGGTGCATGGCCGATCCTGCAGCCGAAGACGCCTAGTTCGTGTACGATCCAGAGACCGGCGTGATTGATTTGCAGCTTTCTCAGTGGTTCAATTATCAGTCCATCGACACTCGCAGATTAAGTGGATCGTGTGACTTCTCAGATTGCCGATATCGTGGAAAGTCGTTTGGGCATCAATTCGTGGCACATGCGTTTCCACCCAGACACGCCACTTCACCCTAGTTACGTAGCTCTCGGAGAACTCCCTCCCCTCATATTCGACGTCGTCACACCACCTCCAGAGGTCTCTCATGTCGAGTCTATTCAGACCGACGAATGTTTCGTTTTTTTTTCGACCCGGTATTTTAGGAACTACTATCATGTGCATGTTATTATCAACTTTAATATCAATTGCGACTGTGTTGTATTCTGCTTGATTAGTGAGCGAGTGATTCTGTTGCCACGTGTATCTGCTGATCTAAATATTACAAATTGAACTTTTATTACGAGAACGAATCATTACATTTATTTTCTGAATAATTTACAAGGCCGTAAACTTAGTACATGTCACTTTCTTCTTGAGGTTCCTGCCTAGATCGATCGCTGATTTGGTGAAGCATTGCTGTTGCTGTTCTTCATACCTGCATGCACATTGTTTCACATCACGATTGCTTCAACCGTTTCAGCATGTTCATGATATTGTCCTTTACTCTTTCATCACTCGTTAACCAAATGGTTTATATCATCAAGATTATCTTTTGTTGTAGGCATTGAGTAGGTCTACTAACAGGCTAAGGGACTCCTTGCTTCCGAAGGAAGAACCAAAGTTGGCGATTCCTCTCTTACTGCTAATAGCCCAGCATCGTTCCATGTAAGGCATACACCACCTGATGATCTGTATTTTCTCACTAGTGTCTAGCTGTTTTTTATTTAATGTTTCTATCTATGTTTCTAAACTTACTGCTCGAAAGGACACCTGAACATCTTGAAGAAATAGTTTAGGTAACAGCACATCAGCATGAGTATATTTTAAATGTTTCATGTATACAGGGTTGTTATAAATGCCGATGTGCCCCACATTAAAATGGTCAGCGAGCAATTTGACAGGTGCCATGGAACACTTTTGCAGTATGTAGATTTTCTTGGTAGTTCTGTTTCCCCATCTACAGCATATGCCCAACTGATACCTTCCCTTGAGGATCTTGTGCACAAGTACCACCTTGATCCAGAGGTAATCTGTGTATCATGTATATTTTGCTTCCAGTTGTTATCTTGTTTGAACTTAATATTGCTCCTTCGTGCTAGGTTTGATTTTGATTATATTCATATTATTTATTGTGCTGCCGGTTGCTTTATTATTCATGTAGAAAACAATTTTCTCACAATTAAAATGAAACTATTTGCTAACTCTTTATCATTTATCACAATTGTTACTTTGTATCTTACCTGTTCAACTGTAAACCAGGTGGCTTTTTTGATCTATCGGCCTGTGATGAGGCTTTTCAAATGTGTGGATCGGCCTGATATTTTCTGGCCTCTTGACACCTTTGAACAGCCAAACACAGCAAGCTTAGAAAACGATGATGATTTCTCAAGTCCCACCAGCGATGTTGTGCTGAACCTTGGTTCTTCGCAGAAGGTGATCAAGTAAGTCGGTTTTATGTTTTCTCCCCTCTTCCGTTCCTGTTATTTCTTTATCCATCTTGGTGGCATGGGCAATCCTTGTTATACATTTCTTGTTTTTCCTGTGTTTCTTGTATGTTTGTCTGTCTGGTTTCTATTTACTTCAAATCTTTGATATGATGTCCTTTTAGCAGTCAGATTAATTTTCTTATTCTTTCTTTCTATTTTATACAAAGGTGGTCAGATCTTCTTGATATAGTTAGGTCAATGCTGCCACCAAAAGCTTGGAACAGCCTGTCTCCTGATCTATATGCCACCTTTTGGGGACTTACACTGTATGATCTGTACGTCCCAAGAGGTCGGTATGAATCAGAAATTTCAAAACAACATGCTGCTATTAAAGCCCTGGAGGAGATTACTGACAACTCAAACATGGCAATAACAAAGCGTAAGAAGGACAAGGAAAGGATTCAAGATTTATTAGACAAACTTACTAGTGAACTTCAGAAGCATGAACAACATGTTGCATCTGTCAGTCAAAGGCTTAGTCGTGAAAAGGACAAGTGGCTGAGTTCCTGCCCAGACACTTTAAAAATTAACATGGAGTTTCTTCAGCGATGTATTTTTCCTCGATGCATCTTCAGCATGGCAGATGCTGTGTATTCTGCAATGTTTGTGCATACGCTGCATTCTCTTGGCACCCCTTTCTTCAACACAGTCAATCACATTGATGTTCTTATTTGTAAAACCCTACATCCCATGATTTGTTGCTGCACAGAGTATGAAGCAAGTAGGCTGGGTAGATTTTTATATGAGACTCTAAAGATGGCATATCACTGGAAGGTAGGACATAGTCCGGCAGTATTTTCCTTTGTTCTGTTTTCTTACTTTGTCTTATATTCATTTCGAGCACGTTTCTTTTATAGAGTGACGAATCCATTTACGAGCACGAGTGTGGGAACATGCCAGGCTTTGCTGTGTACTATAGATTTCCCAATAGTCAGCGGGTGACATTTTCTCAATTTATTCGAGTATGCTCTTCTTTCTTAGTATATAACTCGCTTAAACATGTCTACTTTTAATGTTATTTTTGAAACTCAGTTGCGATTGATATTTAGGAAGTTTGTCCTGTGTAATTAATATCTATGCTGCCGTCATATTTGGTTTTGTCAGTGGAGTAATGATGCATTTATTGTGATATTTATTACGCTTAGAATTGGATGTATGATATTGCTGGATGTTTTCAGGAAATTTTCTTTATAGAAATAATTGTTGATCTACTAGTTAGTGTTCAAATGCTACTTAGTGTTAAAATGCTGTCATGAAATATAATAAGGTTTATGTTGCTTTCAACTTCTGTCCTTGTTACTTTAATCCCATTATAGAAAAACTCTAATCTGTTATTTCGAAGTTTCAAACTTTTCAAACAATAAAAAAACCCACTGGTTGGTGCTTTTTTGTCTGCTAGCAAAACATTAAATTTGAATCTATTTTTTTCCTTATACTTTCTGATAGTTGAAGACAAATTATATATTTGCTATATTGCTATTGGTTAGGATCTGTTTCCTTTCCCTGATGTTTACCGATTTCCTTAACACAGGAATCTTCTTAGATTCATATAACTTTCCTCTTCTGAATTAGACAGAAGGGCAAGTTATATATATAGACTCCACGACTAGGCAGAGAGCAATGCATTAATGAAAGATACATTTAAATGAAAAATTCCATTATTTTCAGTGTGCTAGACTAAAATACTTATCTTTTCTCTTTTTTGTTACTGCTACCCTATTTGCTGCTTCTACTACTATTGCCACTAATCTATCGGAACACTTTGCTGGTCAGCGGAAAGTCCTTTTATTCTGTGGGGATGGAGATCAATGTTTAAATGCAGTACTATTGTAATTATCTTTGCATGCTCCATGGATTTTGTATATATCCTGTATTTATTGTTTTTTTGCTTCCTGCCTCTTAAGCATGCACTTCGCGCAACATTTTAGTTTTAACATGACTGATGAAGTAGATAGGCAGTGTAATAAAGAACTTTGTTTTGAAGATCTAATTGATCATCTTTCTTACAAACAAGTATTAATGTAGACCAGTTTCCCAGTCATGACATATAAGGTTGCTATTAATGTAAAAACTAAGCTTCCAGTCATGACATATAAGGTTGCTATTAATGTAAAAACTAAGCTTTGTAAGGAAACCATTTTGATAAAATACAGGCAAACAAAGAATTTCGATCCAAATTCTTGATTGTTTAAATTTACTATGTCTCAAGAGCACTGTTAATGTGGGTACGACTGGGTCCTTTCATTAATTATTATTTATTATGTTTATGAGTGATCTTCTTGTTCTCAATGGTTTAATTTTATTGTGCTCTTTACACATGCACACAATAAGTGAAAACTCTGATACTTCAAGGTGAGTAATGATGCCTTTACCAGTAAATATTTGATGCATTAATTCCTGATACTCTTACAGAGAGGTTGATTAGCGTACAAAACATAAACCTTATGTTTTCTCTTAAAGGTACATTGGAAATGGAGTGGTAGAATTACTCGGTTACTGGTACAGTGCTTGGAGTCCACTGAGTATATGGATATCCGAAATGCTCTTATCATGTTGACAAAAATATCTAGTGTTTTTCCAGTTACTCGAAAAAGTGGTATCAATATTGAAAAAAGGGTAAGAGAGTCCTATATTTTTGTAGCTTTTCCTCTTTTAAGATTTTGTGTCAGGTAAAACAAAATTTCCCCCTCTCATTTTAGGTCGCTAAAATTAAGGCAGATGAAAGGGAGGATCTTAAGGTCTTGGCTACTGGAGTAGCTGCTGCTTTAGCTGCTCGCAAGGTTAGTTGGATCCTAATAATTTATTGTCAAGATATGGTCACACATTAGACACTGTTTGCATGACATGTTGTGATAATGCTATTACTTAATTTGTAGAGTTCTTGGGTATCTGAAGAGGAATTTGGTATGGGCTATCTTGATTTAAAGCCCGCAACAACCTCCTCATCAAAGTTGCCTGGTAATATGGGCAATACATCGAATGGTTCAGCTCTTACAGCTACGCAGAGTGGTGAAACTACAGGAGGTAAAATTGTTAGTGCAGGAAACCAGATTGCAGAGTTTTCCAGTTCAAGTAAGGACCAGATATCTCGTGCAAAGTCCTCAGGAGCTGACAGGTCTGAAGGTTTGGCAACCCACAAAACTAGGGGTGGTTCAACGGCAAATGGTATTGACCTTGCATCATCGAATTTACCTCCTGGCATTCCTAAACCATCTGGTAACATAAAGAATACAGATGAAGCTGCAAAACTCTCATCAGAAGATTCAATAGCCAAAAATGCTTCAAAGATTGCTGTGGAACCTGAGGTTTGTTAGTGAACTGCTCAAATTGTTATGTAGAAATTTTTTTTCCACAGTGTGCCTTTCATATTGGCTTCAGTTTTTCTCTTCTTTTTTATACATAATGTTTTTGTCCATCTAGATTTTCCGGTGTTCAGATCCACACAAAAAAAAAAAAAAAGAAAAAAAGAAGAAGAAGAAAAGAAAGCTTCCTCTGAAAGTTGGATTGGCCTGTAAAAGTTCCCATTACTTAATCTAAGAAGATTTTTTTTGGAAACAGCATGTAACCAAAATCCAACGTTCTACAAATTTTTTTTGATGTTGTTTTAAAATCTTATCCATTTTCAATTTATTTGCATGCAGTGTTTTTCTTACTTCCGAAGAATCTCACTTTTCGCAGGTAAAATCTCAACCAAAACGATCTGCGCAGAGTTCCCTTGGGAAGCAATCAAAACAAGAACCTGCAAAAGATGATACTAAATCTGGAAAATCAATCAGCAGAACCAGTGGCCACCCTTCTACTACTGCAGATAAAGATTCGTCTCATCCCTCTGAGGGTAAGCAAGGTGAAAATGCTACTGCTTCTGTGACTAATACAAATGGTAACTTTGTTTCAACCTCAGGAAAAGTTTCTACTCCCTCTGCAAGAATGACTATTGACGCACATGGTGCGGTAACAAAGATGGACTCAGGGGGTATGAAAACCTTTAACAACATTGTTGAAGGGCATGACATATTAAGAACCATCTCTGCTAGGTCTTATTCTTTTTTCTTTCTTTCTTTCAGATGACCCTTTCACTAAACAGCAAAAGAGAACTGCTCCAGCTGAAGAGCAAGATAAAGTGAACAAACGGAGGAAAGGAGATGGTGAAGGAAAAGATGGTGATGGGTTTGACACACGATCTACAGTTAAGCCTCATGCTT
>NC_033796.1:36229241-36254491 GCF_001876935.1 Asparagus officinalis | reverse complement strand
AGGACTGCAGATAAGCATTTGGACAAATCCAAAGAGAAAGTTATTGAAAGATATGACAAAGACCGCCGGGAAAAATTGGATCATCCTGATAGGAACCGGGTTGAAGACATACGTGAGAAATCAAGAGATAGGTCATTGGAGAGACATGGAAGGGAACGGTCTGTTGAAAGAATAATGGATAGAGGAGCAGACAGGACTCTTGATAGATCTGGTGATAAAGCAAGGGATGATAGAAATAGTAAATCTCGGCATAGCGAGGGACTTGATGAACATCTTCATGGGCAGAACTTACCACCACCGCCACCGTTACCTCCCAGTTTTGTTCCTCAGTCTGTCAGCAGTAACCGAAGAGATGAAGAGGTGGACAAAAGAGTCAGTAGCAGACATATACAGAGGTTGTCTCCTAGACATGACGAAAAGGAGCGGAGGCGCTCGGAGGAAAGTGTGCTAGCTTCACAGGATGATGGAAGGAAGCGAAGGGAGGAGGATTTGCGTGAAAGGAAGCGTGATGAACGAGAGGGAGGGTCCACTAAGGTATATTATCAGCTCTCTAAAGTAAAGACTTCCCTTCTATTTCTCTCCCCTTTTGGCTTCAGTCCGGGAAAATGCGTGTTTTTATTTGTTGGACATGTAGCTTTTAAATGGTGTATATATCATTTTACACGAGTGTTTATACACATGACCTTAACTTTTTCTAGTTTAGTTTTTAGTTACTTTTTCAAACTATGATCCTCATTATGCAATGTGGTGTCTCCTAAGGAAACTTTTTCTTGTTGCACGCAATTTTTGGTGGATAATTTGTTGGACTATCATTTCCTGCCTAGGGGTTAGTTTCACAAAAAAAACCCTGAAATTTTTTGGGGGTTTGCGCATAACATCTGAACTTTGGGGTGTCTCACAAACCCGCCTGAAGTTTAAACTTTTCCTAATCTTTTCTTATCCCACAAAACCCTT
Source organism: Asparagus officinalis (assembly GCF_001876935.1). NCBI lineage: Eukaryota > Viridiplantae > Streptophyta > Magnoliopsida > Asparagales > Asparagaceae > Asparagus > Asparagus officinalis. Next base: position 36,253,537 of record NC_033796.1, on the reverse strand, counting down.
GAACTTTGGGGTGTCTCACATGTCATCCTCAGGTTTTGAATTTTTCAACGGACCCCACCTGTAGTTGGTGTTTTGTGAGACACCCAAAGCTCAGAGGGTTTTGTGAGATAGAAAAAGTTTCAGTGATTATGTGCCAAATCCCCAGAGTTCAGGGGGGTTTTGTGAAATGAATCGTTAAAGATTCAGCATGAGACTTCTAAAAAAAATGCTGAAAATAATGTAATGTTCAACAGGAAAAATATACTATTCAATATTTTTGATCTCTTTAATTAACAATACTTCGCAATCTGCATTTGGAGAGCAAGCCTTTGGAGGAGTATTTGCTTATAATGTACCATTCTTCATATATGTTGCTTGAATACCTGAAGATATGAAAGCATGGAAAAATATTTAAGTTGTTGTGTACCATTTCCATTCTCTTATTTATTGAAACTCTTACCTTATAAAAGAATTCTCCAGGTTGATGAGAGAGAGAGAGACAAAGGCAGCATTTGGAAAGAAGATATTGACGCTTCTGCTGTTTCTAAACGAAGGAAACTTAAGAGGGAACATGCATCACCATCTGAACCTGGTGAGGACTATTCTCCTGTGATGCAACAATCTCCCCTTCTCCCTGAGGGGAGACAGAAAGGGCATCATAGGGCAGCATCGTGCTGGTTATATGGATGAACAAGGATCAAGGATTCATGGGAAGGAAACAAGCAAGATCAATCGTCGGGAGATAGATCCGTATCCTTTATCACATTTTTAAGTACTGTTATTTTACTGTATCCACACCATGAACGCAGGTTTTCTAATATATTATTACTCGCTTTAGCTCATTTCCTTTGATGACAGTGCCACACAGTTAGATACTCTGGGTTGAACCTTTGTTACCTGTAAGTGGACGGTTTTAAATAAGAAGGTTCTAGGGGAAACATATTTCATTTTTCTTTTCAATAAAAATCTAAGACTGAAGGCTTTCCTACTTCCTTACTGACTCCTGCAATAAGCTGGTTTCTGGGTGTATTCGAGGATATTATCAAATTCTTAATCTTAAGTTTTGTGCAGAGGTTAGTGCTGCCCATATTAGTGCACATTGCCTCGACTCCTAAACAGATCCATCTGAAACAGTTAACTGACGGGAATTTTTTCCCTCTAGACAGGTTACTGGTCCTCTAGTTTGCCAAGTAAATTATTGTAACCCAATCATAACTTGGTTTGAGTGCTCTTGTAATCTTGGTGGCTTGTGCTTATAAAAAAAAACTATGTTGTGCAATTTTTCCCCCCTAAGATGTCTGGTAGGTTTCTTGACATACAACTTCATACAGTCCCAAAAGTTCATAGTTTTGTATTTAGGTTATCAGCTTTTTTGAATCGGTGGTTTATATTGCTAGTTTCATGATCATCAAATATGTAAATCTATTTTCATCAGTATCTTTCTTTATCTGTTGGGGGAAAAAAGAAAAGAAGAAGAAGACATCATTTAGATTTTTGTTTGAAGATTTTTGTTAAGTTTTACAAGTCAAGCCAAAGTGTTATCACATTACAAATAGGATGACAAATTTGATGAAACATTGAATTCAATATTATAGCTGAAAATATGGATAAATAAATTATTTTTGTTACTGAAAATGATATTTCTTGTTTGCTTTAGTTTTTGGGCTATGTTTTACTTAGAATTTGATAGTCATAATATTTCCTTTGGTGGATGATTTATGTATCAATAGTGATTAGGAAACGATGTGCTATAAAAAAAATTGGAGAATCTGGAATGTTACTAGAATAGGGATTTTGGATCGATGAGGTGCAAGTTAACGAATAAATTTTCATTCATCTCAACAGAACATGTCATGAATATTTCTGCAGATTAAAAGTTATGTACTTTATCTTGTCATTCAAATGCGTAACGGCTTTTGGTTTTATGTCATTCTTTTGTACATTTGCACCTATACAATTCTTCTCCTTGACCTTTACACTTTAAAGAGTACATGAAAGGGAGTGGGAAGAGGAGAAGCGTCTCAGAGCTGATGCAAAAAGGAAGCACCGGAAGGAATCAAGTATGAGAAGCTAGCCAAGGCACGACTTTGCTTGCTAACCGAACTTGGTGGCAAGAGGTTCTAGTTGCTTACTTGCTTTTGAAAGGGCTTGGCTCTTCTTGGACGCGGCTTTGGAAATTGAGAAATTTCCATTAGACGTTTGCTTTTGTTTGGTGAACTGAGAATTTTCTGCTTGATATTGATGCAGCACATATTTCTGCTGAGTATTCTGGAATTTTGAAAACATCAATTTTCCATTGAAGAGTTGCATGCGACACTGGCAATGAGAAGCAGGAATAAGTTATTCAAATCTGTAGTGACTCAAATCTATCAGGTATTTGTTTGGGAAAGTGTACAATGAGAATTTACGGGAAAATGTACAATGGGAACTGATGATTTATGGAAAGACCATGTAAATTACAGTGTTCTTGGTGATGTATATATTGTAGTTTTGTACTGTTATTCGGAGAGATGTAGTTTCATCGATAGTCTGGTTGTAAACAAAACCTGTAGAAACTGATTAAGATGCAGCATTTCCGTGGGAGGAGAAATTTAAATTTTCCGGCAGTTGGATGTATTTTCAGTTGCTTTATACTTTCAGTTACTTTATACTGGTAAACGTAGATCATACATTTATCAATATTTGTACTGCTCTTGTCGCTATTTTGATGCTAAAACATTTCGGCTCTGTTTGGTTTGATAGAAAGGGAGAGAAAGGAAAGTAAAATAAAAGAGAAAGTAAGTTTCTGCTGTTTGGATTGAAAGAAAACAAAATGAAAAAGAAAATAATTTTCCCTGTAGAAAAACAAACATATAGGCATTTTTTCTTTCCCCTTTCTCTCCGTTGCATAGGTGAAAACATAGGTGAAAACGAGGGAGAGTGACGGAATCGGTCGCTCGACTTTCCTCGATCTCTCTCCAAAACTCTTCCCCGATCAATCTCCCCTCTCCCTCTCTCTCCCCCCATTCTCTCTCATTCTCTCCTCTCTACGTCTCCAAAACCCTAGTTTAACTTTGTCTAAACCCTAGTTTACGCTGACCAAAGCTTTTACGCCGATCAAATCCTAGTTAGATGCCGATCGAACGCTTATTCAACTTCTCAGTTTTCTAGAGCAAATCGAGACTGTAGCTCTTCGTTCTGGTTCGATTTTCTCAAACTTGCTGAAGATTAGACTTCTCTCAGATCTCTCTCCCGTGGAAATGAATATAGCAAAGAAAAAACTCATCGATTCATCAGTTGTGGTAAAATTTTTTTCCGATTTTCATAGTATTATACATTATAGTTGCAACTAGCTTTTGGTCCACAGGTTATTTTTTTAATATGTTTTTGAGGTTGGTGTTCATAGCTAAGGGAGATGATACTAGTTTATTTTTAAAATTTGTTGTTGAGGTTGGTGTTCATATGCTGTCTTAATTTCGCTTCTGAAAAGCTTGAAACGTTATTTGGATGAAGATATATGAATGAGAGAAGTCCTTTTGCAGTAAAAATTTCTTGATCGAACTAGCAAGTTAAGAAAATTAGGACTTCAAAATTGTTATCTTAGTAGATTGTTCACGCGTTACAGACCCTTGTGCTTAAGTCAGTTGAATCATCGAGCACTTGCACTATCAGTCGATCGGATGGCCACACAAGACTGCATACAGCGCCAATAGAATGTTTATAGACCTGCAGCAAATAGAATCTTAGCAAAATTAGATATTTCTAAGAATTAGATATTTCTGAGAAGCTTGGTATGAAAAGTTTAGCGGAAAAATGTCACTGTTCATCAACATAGTATGAATATGCATACACACCACATGTATAGCTACGTCAACACACTTTTTGTCATTCCCACATGCAGCGTCGTTATTAAAAAGTTGCTCGTGGAGTGTTAACATTTGTTCTCTTTGTTTGACTCATTTCATACTCACATTAAAGATTTACCAAATATGTTTTCTCAAGTCTCTTTTTAGGTTGTGGATTTGAAGGAAGTTGCTATTTACTGGTTGGTGAAGTATCTATTAGTTGGAAGTTTAGTATCGAAGCTGTAAATCTCCGTGTCTAGTTTAGCTCATATTAGTAGGACTGTTACTTAGATGCGTGAAACAGACACATTAGACTACCAAATGTTGTTGGTATATACTGAGATTCATAAAATTGACCTAGACCAGTGCTACCTAAAGCTGGTGATATTTTTCCTGAACTTGTTCCACAGCAATTAGTTGATTCGTTGATTCAATGTTTTCGTTGTAACTCACTAGTTCTATGATCTTTGCTGCATCAGTCATGTTTATGTTCTTTGGTAATGTACCAATAAAGTAGAAGAACCTATTTGATCATTTGTCGGAGAGCAAATAGCATTTTTTTTTGAAATTTAAATATTGAAACGTTGAAAAGGAAGTCGGAAGTTGGCATAGCCGTTAGCAATCAGCAGAAGTAGATTAAAAAAATTTTCTCTTGAATCCAATCTATTAATGTCCGTATGTCAACCGTGTAGGCCGGAGAGTAATAGTTCTGTAAAACCAACGGTGCACAAATATTAGGGAATCAAGTTCTGGAAAATCCATATCTTGATTAATTTATGAGATTATCAATTTCATACTCACATTAAAGATTTACCTTTGACTATGAACATTAGGGTTTAGCTTGTGACATGCTTACTAGAGGAAGTGTTTGAATTTGTAGACAAAAGAAGATGATGAATGTGCGATACAACGAAAAAAGACAAAACATTCAGCAGGGATTGTGGCTGCATATGCAGCATATGCAGGTGCTATTATGGCAACTAATATCTACCAAGTGGACTATATAGATAGATCTATCTTAGCTTAAAAAGATGAACATAGGAACTTACTTATGGAGCGACTTACTTAGCAAAGTGACAAAGATTGTCGTGAACAACTACGCATGAGAGTTAGTGTTTTTGCTAGACTGTGTCAGTTGCTTAGGGAGACGGACGTCTTTATGATAATAGACGCAATTTTGTAGAGGAACAAGTTGCTAAGTTCCTTCAAATTCTTTCTCATAACGGGAAGAATCGAGCGGTGAAGTTCTATTTCATGCGTTCGGGTGAGACTGTTAGCCGCCACTTTCACAAAGTATTAGAGACATTATCTCTTAAAGATCAATTTGTAAAGCAACCAGATGGCATCGAAGTTCCAGTAGAAATCTAGACAAATCATAGATTCTGGCCTTATTTTAAGGTAAAAATACAAAATTTTTGTTATAAATTCTACAGTATAATAACAATAGTTATGTTGCTAAGTACTTTGTTGATCTATTATAGAATTGTATTGGCGTAATTGATGGATCTCATTTTCGAGTAAAAGTGGCAAAAGAAGATACAAGAAGGTTTCGAGGCCGGAAAGAATTTCCAATTTAAAATGTGCTTGCTGCATGCACCTTTGACTTGAAGTTCACATATGTCCTAGCTGGTTGGGAAGGGTCTGCTTCGGATTCACAGGTGTTGAACAATGCATTAATACGATAAGATAAAATATTTGTTCCTCAAGGTGACAACTCTTAGATCCAATCATTTTCAAGATAAGATAAGACCTTGTTTATATAAACACATGCTAACCGTTAAAATTTGTTCAATTTTAGAAAAATATTATTTAGATGATGGAGGTTTTATGGTGAGGCTGGGATTCCTTACACCATTTAGGAGTACACGTTATCATCTCAAGGAATATTCAACAAAACAATCTGAAAATCTCCGTAAGGTGTATAACCATCGTCACTCTTCACTGCGAAATGCAATTGAGCGTGCTTTTGGAGTCTTGAAGAAGCAATTTCCAATCTTGGGTTGTGGAACAGAACCTCATTACCCAATTGAAACACAAAAAGATATTATATATGCATGTACTATCCTACATAATTTTCTAATGGGTGTTGATCCTGACGAGGGACTTCTTGAACAAGTTGATCAGGAAGTTTTGAACCAGATATTTTCTAATGGGTGTTGATCCTGACGAGGGACTTCTTGAACAAGTTGATCAGGAAGTTTTGAACCAGATGATAGATGTTGAAGAAGCTCCTGTTGATCCTGACGAGGGACTTCTTGAACAAGTTGATCAGGAAGTTTTGAACCAGATGATAGATGTTGAAGAAGCTCCTATAAACGATAATGAAGAGTATAGACGAGGGGAGATTCTAAGACAACAAATATCTGATGATATGTGGAGAGATTATTAGAAATATTTTTATTATTGAAATAAAAACTAAATGTCATTTATTTGCTCTTTGGGTTTTCACTACGATTTTGTTTATTTATTTACAAAGGGGTCTCTCTTATTCCACTTGCTTGATACTTATGACAAACCCTTTGATGCTAATTTGTGAACTCTTTATCCTTTTTGGAGAAGGTAAAATTTCAATTTTGTTGTCGTGCGTATCATACTTGTTCTATCTGAAAATTTCAACCTATGTTATGCATGAGTTTTTGCATGCATATACCTTAGACGTGAAGTTTGTCATTAAGACTGAGAATGAGATATACTTTACCTCTATTACAGGAGGCTAAGAACTAAACCTTGAATATTAGCATTTAGAATCTCTATTCCTTTCTTTTTCTTTCCAGAACTATGAGTTGTACTTGCTTTGATAATTATTGAGGTGCTATTTGTATGAAGCTAGGCATGCACATATTTGATTCTTCTGCATGAACATGATGCACTATTTGCGTGAAACCCTCTGTTATTGTCTAGTCTGGCTAACATAACTTCATGCTAACATTCATGTATACACATATTAACATATGCAATGTTATTTGTGCATGCTTGCATTTGTTTGTGGATGCAATATTACCTAATGATAATTATGGCTGAAATTCTTTCATGCAATAACTTAATATCTTTGAAGTGTACTGTCTATTCATTTCCCATTTCTCTACTGCTAATGATATATTTATGCTTAACAAATAGGCAGCTCAAATGGATTCACAACTTGGAAGTCAATAAAGTTTAAAGAAAAATATTGTATGGACAGAGCAAATGGATATTTGCTTAACTAAAATATTGAGAGAACAAGTACACGAAGGGAAAAAGCCCGATCGAAGTTTCTCATATCATGCTTATCAAGCAACATGTGCGGAGTTGTATGCTAAATGTGGAATAAAGGTTGAAGTGGATCATATTAAAAACCGATTGAAGACACTTACAAAAGATACGGGGGCATTTCATGACATGTAGAATTCTTCTAGTGGATTTGCATTTAATCGAGTGACGAGGATGATGGATGCGGAGCCAAAAGTTTGGGAAGATTACATAAAGGTATGTTGACTAATTAGTCATTTATTGGTTTTTGCCTAAATTGTTTAGACTTTGTCCTTGGTACTAGCTCACTGATCCATAATGCTTACTTCCCCTTGTATTTTGTTCAATTGTAGCTCATTTATGTGCATATCCCATGTGAGAATGTTTTCTTGGATATTACCTTCTCTGTTCATTTAGGATATAAACATCCTATCTATAATTTAAGTCTACAGATGTCATATTGTTGCATCACAAGAGGTATGCAATTGTGAGGGTGGTATTATGGATTTTAGAGGTGACGCCTAGCTTAAAGAACTGGCCCCTATCTCATTCCTATGCGGTGTAGTACTTCGCTTCATGTTGTAGTTAATTCCGTGTATTTCTTAATTTTGTACACTTCCAACTGGTGTGAGGTTTTTATCATTCTAACGACTTCTCAAGAAGTCAATCATCCTGCCAACCATCCTTTTTTTTTGAGAAAAAGGATGGAATACCACAAAGGTATTCCAGCCAGCTAAATTAAGATTTGGTTGTTACAAAAAAAGAACATACTCTCAACCATAGAGCATGAACTACTGTTTAAACCAAAAGCTTACAAAGCCAATCCACACCCCATAACCAAAGCATCAGACATAATCTCCCAAAAAGAGAACAAAAGAAAAACCAACAAAGCAAACATGTATGCTGAATACAACCCCATGTTATACACAACAGCAGAAAGCAAAAGACTTATTTTTTCCATCCACCAAACCGCAACAAACAATCTGTGAAAGCTTCATTCCAACTGGATCACCTGGAGCTCAGCCATCCCACCAGCAGCTGCGCCATCACTAATAAGTCTCCCAGCAGTTTTTTTCTCCTCCTTTCCTGTAACCTAGCAGCTCGAACAGAAATCTCTTTAGAACCTAACCAGAAGATTGAATAAGTCACAATTTTATTCAGAAGGAGAAGAGATCCTTTCTGTTTATTAGAGAACAATCTATCATTGCGTTCTTGCCACACACACCAGATCAGGGAGCAAATCCACACTAACTTCTTCAAATTAGATTCTCCACCAATACCACCACTCCAGCAAAGCCAAACTTCTTTCAAAGAATTCATTCTAAATTCATTATCAGTATTTAACTTGAATTGAATAGATCTCCAAATTGAGTAAACAAACTCACAGTTAAGAAATAAATGTGCATGATCTTCATCTTTTGCTGAACATAAACAACATATTTTCTCTAATTGAATACCCTTTCTATTCAGCATATCTTTAGTATTCAAACCCTCCCTTAAAGCCAACCAAACTAAGACTGTAACCTTTAAAGGAACAGGGAGGCCCCATAAATTCATACAGTCATATCTCACTCCTCCATCATTAAGAAAAATATAATAGGACTTAACTGTAAACATCTTTTTTGTCTCCCATATCCATTCTCTTTTATCATCATGATACAAGAAGTTCTTTGAATTAATAAGATTCATCATATTAAGATATTGCAACACCGAAGTACCTGCCAACTGCCTTTTAAAATGAATCTCCCATCTCCACGAATCATTTTCAAACTTCCTCAAACTACTCACACAAGCATAAGGAGATGATGTAAAAGAGAACAAAGAAGGAAATAATGAGGCAAGAGTAAATGAACCTAACCATTTATCCAACCAGAATAAAGCATAATTTCCATTGCCAATCTCCACTCGAGTACTGCATAAGAAGCTGTCAGCATTAACCAAAATACTTTTCCAAAAATATGAAAGATGCAATCTGTCAGAATATAAAAATTCAGACCAAGTTTTTTTTCAAAATAACTATGAAAACTGATTTGTTTCCAAAGACTAGGTTTAACATCAAACCATTTCCATAGCCATTTTCCTAAAAGGGCTTTGTTCATAACCTTTAAATTTTTAACTCCCAAACCACCATACTTTTTTGGTTTGCAAACTTCTTCCCATTTAACCAAGTTTGAACAACCTTTATTTCCAAAGAACCACTCCATAAAAATCTTCTTCTCATCTTATCAATTTTTCCAATAACTCATACAGGAAATAAAAAATAAGAAAGCCAGAAAGTTGGTATCGAGAAGAGAACAACATTAACTAATACTAATCTACCTCCTCGTGATAAGGAATTTCCTTTCCATAAGGCTAATCTTTTTTCAATTTTAATAATCAGAGGAGACCAGTCATCTTTTTTTAATTTCCCAGGCCTTAAAGGCATCCCAAGATAAGTAATAGGAAAGCTACCACTTTTACAATTCATCATAGTAGCCAAACCTTGTTGTAATGATTCATCATTCTCAAGAGCAATAAGAACACTCTTGTTAAAACTAATCTGTAAACCAGATGCTAATTCAAAACAGTAGAGAATCAATTTCAAAACTGTCAACTGTTCTCTATTATTTTTGCAAAAAATCAGTGTATCATCTGTATACTGTAAACAATGAACTTTATCTCTCATATTATTGGGTCCTAAACCTTCAATAAAATGGGACTCCACTGCTAAATTTAGCATTTTGGTAAAAGAGTCTGCTGTCAAAACAAACAAAAGAGGAGACAAAGGATCTCCTTGACGCACCCCTCTCTTAGACATGATCCACCTCCCTACTTTACCATTAATATCAATGGCAGACATTCCCCCATGTAAGCATATTTTCATCCAATGCACCCATTTATCCCCAAATTTTTTAGCCTTCAAAACATCAAAAATAAAATCCCAATCAAGCATATCATAAGCTTTCACAAAATCTAGCTTTAATAAAATTCCCCCTCTTTTCTTATTTTGAAAACAATCATTTGATAATCTCTTGAGCTGCAGCTACCCCATCAAGCAAGTATCTATTTTTAATAAAGCCAGATTGTAAAGGATCAATAAGCAAATCAAGCTTAGTGTTCAACCTGTTAGTAAGGACTTTAGTAATCACTTTATATATCACATTAAGAAGACTGATGGGTCTGTAATCATTAACAACAGAAGAATCCTCCTTTTTTGGAATAAGGACAATATGAGCATAATTCAGTCTATTGATTTCTAAAGTACCTTCATAGAATTCCTCAAACAATTTCATAATATCATCTTTCACTGTGTCATCTATTGATTTCTAAAGTACCTTCATAGAATTCCTCAAACAATTTCATAATATCATCTTTCACTGTGTCCCAAAACACTTGAAAGAATAGAGCAGAAAAATTCCTCAAACAATTTCATAATATCATCTTTCACTGTGTCCCAAAACACTTGAAAGAATAGAGCAGAAAAACCATCAGGACCAGGGGATTTATCCCCATTCATATCAAAAATGGCTTTGTGAACTTCTTCAACCAAAAAAGGTTGTTCAATGTCATTGGCCCCCAATCAAACTCAGGGAACAATCTATTCCAATCAAGGAGACACCTGTTAGTAACCTTATTCCCAAAGATTTGATTGTAATGGTTTAAAAAAACCTGAGCTATACCATCTTCAGAACTAATTTCAACATTATTATAAGTAATTGAAGAAATCAAATTACTTCTCTTTCTCCCATTGGCAATTTTATGAAAGTACTTAGTGTTATGATCCCCCTCTTTTAACCAATGAGCTTTAGATCTCTGTTTCCACATTTGTTCTTTTTGTAATAAGATTTCATTCAACTGTAAAACAGTATCATTTTTTTTAATCAACTCATCATCAGACAAATCTCTATTCTCCTCCATAACTTCCCAAGTTAAAAGATTATCTAATAAATCTTTCTTTTGTTGTCTCACACTATGAAAATTTAAATGCACCCATTGTTTTATACATTTCCTCATAAACCTGAGCTTACCAACTATATTCTTAGCTGCAGAAACACTTGAAGGAGCACATCTCCACCAAACAGGCACATTATTTAGGAACTCATCAGATCTCAACCAAATTTTTTCAAATCTGAATTTTTTAACATAACATTGAGTATCCCCAAAGTCAAAACTAATGGGAGCATGATCAGATAATTGACTGCTAAGCCCCTGTTGTTTAGAAAAAGGAAAAATATCTTCCCAATCAGAGTTGAAAAAAACTCTATCCAACCTAGCCGTAGAAGGAGACCTTCTCTTATTTGACCAAGTAAATTTTCTCCCATGTAAAGGACTGTCAATCAATTCCAACTCATTAATAACATCATTAAACTCCTCTATTTCTCTTCTATGATTACATTTACCTTTTCTTTCAGAAGAATTGGAAGTAACATTAAAATCTCCAACCACAATCCAAGGGCCTAAAAAAATATTTTTAATATCTTTCAACTCCTGCCAAAACACCAGCCTCTCTCTATTACAGTGTGGACCATATACTGAAGAAAGAGTCCATTTAAAATCATTCTTTTTACTTTGTAGTACCACAGTCAAAACATATTTATCAAATTTCTCTTGTAACTTCTTCCAACTAGAGCTATTCCATCCAATCATAATTCCACCAGAAGAACCTTCAGAGGGTATAAAAGATCACTCAAACAAATTACCCCCCAGACTTTTTAAAATACTCTTAGTAACAGAACTCAGCTTAGTTTCTTGTAAACAAATAATATCAAATTTGTTCAACTGACAGAAATCTCTATCACCAAATCTTTTTGTATCCAACCCTGCCAACCATCCTTAATTTGCTAATTATCGATGCAAGCCTTGTTTCCATCTAATGTTCTTCTACGTGCTTTTGTATCATATGCAATATCGTCTAGAGTGAGATTCGCAGTCTTAACAACATCAGTATGACATAACTCTCCTTGATTCTGATGCTTTTATTTCAAGATAATAGTGATGGGCCGGTAAGGAAATGTAGATAGCCAAGCTGGCCTGTCCGCTTCAACTAAAGCTCTTTGCTCCACATGGCAACTAGATCAGTAATGATGCACCAAACTCTGTTCTCACTTCCAATCCTCTCATCCTTCAAACTTTTGGCCAGTTTTCCAACTTGCAACACTAGGCATTGCTTCTTCTCTGTTTCAGAGCTTCGTTCCTTCTCATAGACGGCTGGTTTGCAAAAGTCTACCTAGCAATCAAATTGCAGTAATGAGCAGCAGGCCTTGTTCCCTTTTTTGTCAAAGACTTGTGGAACTGGGCTTTGGTGTCCTCCTCTATTTGGCACTTGAGTCGATAGACTTAGCCCACATGCTCGTGAAAAGCGTGATTCTCATGCCAAGCCCACATGCTTCGGTCGCTCTGTTCCGTATGTGTGATGTCCTCACTGTCTGTTCCGAATGTGCGATGTCCTCACTGTTGAGAATTAACTGTGAAATTTGATTAGAAGATGGCCCAAATGGGATGTTGATGCTGGTAAACTATTTGTCAAGAGTGGAGATAAGTTTATGATCATCGATGACCTGCATGTGACTTTGGTTTCTATGGAGCATAGCCTGCCTTTAATCCAGAAACTGAAAATAGAAGATGCATGCGTTCTCTAGCATAAGTCTATGGATCTTGGTTGAGGAGAGGCAATTCCTATCAGCCTCTTTGTCTATTGATACATAATTAATTTGGTCCCCCAAGTCCAGTCTTTTGGACGTCTGATGTCCTGAACGCTAACCATAGGCTAAACACACCTTTGATTCCCAATAGTTGATACATAAAACTAGTCTGTGGAACTCTCACAGTTTCTGTTGCCAAGAGGGTTCAACTTGTAAAACCGACTGACAGAGTTAGGTTATATGTAGTTATCAAAATTTTTGACAAAATTTTCGACCATCTTTGTGCACCAATTAAATTATTTTGTGCTAAATATATTTGTGATGCGGAGAGATCACCATCATTAAATTAACGTTTGTACGCTACTTACCTGTCATAAATCCATCATGTTGTAGTGTATTTGCAGATAATGATATGTTGCACTTCTTGCTAGGTAGAATTTTCAGCAACTATTGTATATACAAACTTACCAAAAGAATGTTAAGACTTCATTTTATAGGTTTTTGATGTTTATATTCTACTTAATTGAATTTTTTTTGAATTAATTCAGGGGATGAATGATGCGAGATTGATATTTTGATGGGCTCACTAAAGTCAAAAACCAAAGACTTCGGCATATTTCTCTCTCTCTCTCTCTCTCTCTCTCTCTCTCTCTCTCTCTGGTTAAGATTCTCTATATATGAAATTGATTGTAATATACTTTGTTGGTTAAGATCTTCTATATGAAATTGATTGTAATAGACTTTGTTGGTCAAGATTTTCTATATGAAATTGATTGTAATAGACTTTGTGACTAGAAATGGATTATACTTTATATTAGGAATATCATGACATTTACTTTATATTTGTTTTGGTTCTTTCATTGACCTTTCTTTCTGCAAATATTATAGGAATATCATGACATTTACTTTATATTTGTTTTGGTTCTTTCATTGACCTTTCTTTCTGCAAATATTAATTATGTGTGAAAAATGTTGTTATTTAATTAGTGAAATTGTGGCTGTGCTTCTGCTTGTTAATATTTACAAACTCGATGTTGATGGCCACTCAAGTTTTTATGTTAGGAAATTGCCAATGTTTTTTAAATACATGTTTATTAACTTGTTACTTCCCAAGATTGTGCAAACATGTTCGGTAACTTGTCAATTTTTTGAAAATATGATAGAATCACAATTTAATTTAATTATTTTTTATAAATTATTTAAAATCTAAATCTAATTCCAAAAAGTATGAATTAAAATTATGTTGTGATAATTTTCTGTTGTGTGCAGCGAAAATTTCGGCAGCACTTCGGCAACACAACAAGAGAGTAGATCTTAACTAAATCATTGTTTCACAAAGGAAACAAGAACCGAAAGTAAAATATCTCAACAAAGTGAGATATCAGCTCTTTCTCTCATCAGTTCTAGGACTGATCTGTCGAGGGAACCTACAAACTATTACAAATCATGACAAGAACACAAATTTAACGTGGTTCGTCAAATTGCCTATGTCCACGGGGCAAGGAGGGAGGGAGATCTATTATTAGAGGGAGATAATACAACTATGGTTTACAATCACACAATCTAAACCCTCACACAATCTCTCAAACATCTCACACTAATATCTCTCTCAAAACAGCCAAAAGATTGCATAGAAATCCACGCACAAAGTCGGCGGCTCGCTGCTTTCGCTGCTCCTTTTTCCTCTGTACGCCGCTAAAAAAAAACGCTACCAAAGAACAAAGAAAACACTCAGCCGATTTTTGTTTCTCCCTGCACTCTAACCTAGAAACCAATTACAACTATATATATAGTTGCAAGCTGTTATCGGGAGTCTTCGGGTGGGCCAGCGAATTGTCCGCTGGACAAAACTTCTCATCACGCGCTTTGATCTCTTCACGCGAACTCTCAAATTTCCGTGAAGTATATTTCACGTGGGTGTTGGCCCCACCACGTCACATTCACATTTTCTTCCTCTTTTACTCAGAAAAGGTAACCAAACAAGAGAAAATGACTTTCTTATGAATTTTCTTCTAACTTTCCTTATAATATTCTTGCTAACCAAACAATAAAAAGAATATCATTTTCTTTTTCTTTTTCTTACTTTCTCTTTCTTTTTTTTTCTCTCCCTTTCTCTCAAACCAAACATGGCCTTCAGGTGATCAAGTTGGAATTCAAAATTTCTCTAGTTTTTCCGTTGTATTGGCTGCCTGTTTTCAGCGTTTTTGCTAATGTCATCCGTGTTTCTGATTTCTGAACTTTCTTTTTTTCGTGTGAGCATCTATAGGATTACTACAGTGGTTTTTGTGCCTCGGCTGTTTGACTCGGCGCTGTTTACGCAATGCGCGCTGATCCGGAGTTAAAAAATCGAGTCATCTGTTTCCAGTCCAAGTAAGAACACTTCAACTACAGTTGCATACTTCAAACTAAACCAATAAATGTAATAATTGAACGGGTAGGATTGTAGCTTTGACGAGTCAAAGGAGTGGAGTGGGTGGTTTGAACTGCTCTCCTTATTTGTCATTATGAATAACAAGTTGCGCGTTAGGTTGAAAGCCGAGTGGAAACAGTTGATGCTGGTATCAATCTTTTGGATAAAAGGTTCCATGCCTAAATCAACAACCAAGTTAATTAGAGAGAATCAACTAAAAAATATTTATGAATATATTAATATCAAAATATTTGAATAGTAAGCAAATTTAGTTTGGAAAAGCACGCTAGGATGGGTTTGGAAAACCACCCAACCAACATATACACAAACAAACCAATAAAAAGAAAACAGTTATGTTCGGGGGTAAGTTAGGTTCAGGGGTAAGGAGACGTATCGTTCGTGGATTGTGTTTTGATGCATGTTATAGGTCTAGAAAAATTCATTCTCAAAATGTTATTTATTTATATGCATATTGAAGAGGATCTAAAGGATTTGATGAAGTGACAACTCTAATAAAAAAAAGTCTAGTTTGGTTGCACATGAATATGTTGTGGACAGTTTTGGTATAGGCCTATAATATCCCACCTTTTTCCTTTTCAGAAAAGCCTCAGCAAAAAAAAAGTGAACTCAGTACATTTTCACGAAATTAGCATGGATGCATTATCCTACATGGCAACCTAAATACATGATACAAAAACTTCTGACCAAACAATGTATTTAATAAAAATTCAGGATTTTAATATTGTGGATCCCATTAAGCGATCAAGTATTAGCTTAACAGGATCTGTTAATTCTGACATGTTAATTAGGACTGGAATCTAAACTGGTTCTGTTAATTCTGACACGTTTATTAGCTTAACAAGATCTGTTAATTCTGACATGTTAATTAGGGCTGGAATCTAAACTAGTTCCGTTAATTCTGACATGTTTATTAGCTTAACAAGATCTGTTAATTCTGATATGTTTATTAGGGCTGGAATCTAAAATGGTTTAATTTGTTCCACTAAACCGGTTTGAGTAGAGTTACCCAATAGGCCTTAATCCTCACAATCAAACCACGCTAGCTTTACCTTAGGATACAATGCCACTAGAAGACAGGAATCACATCTTTGTGATGAGCACATGTTGTTGATTGGACTACACCATAAGCTTGTTTTGATGTGGATGTTCGGAATATAAGCTTGCCTATAAGACAAATTCATACAATTCACACTAGTTGCATATCTAGCGGAACAAATAGAGGTTGTTTTGGACTTACTTGACCCCCACCATGTTAGAGAATGTAAATGGAATGGAATGATGATCTTGTGTTCGAACATGACTAAGCGTGTGCCTGTAAACCGAGCTTGCCAATTCGTCTAACATAAAAACTCTAGAAACATGTCCCTTTCAATAATTGAAATGATGAATCTTTCATTCATTTTCCCTCATACCAGTTTTGCCGTGTTAGATTTGATTTAGACGTACAAGTTTAAAGGTTCGTCTTGAAGGACAATGATTGAGGTTAATTAATTTATAGGTCATTGGTTTAGTATGAACCCGAACGTATTTATTCAAAAGATGCCTCGGGTCTTCTGATAAGTTGAAAAAGCACCATGAGCGAGCAACAAAGCAAAATAAGGAAAACAAAAACACAACGGCGGGTGAGTATATACGCAGGTTGTTCTGATTCATACAGAAACAGATAGAGACAGCTCGAGAATTTTATCTTTTTGTTATATGCATAATTAAAACTATTAGCAGCTGGTAGGATATTTGGTAATGACTTTGGATTCTTTCCACTACGCTAGGAATCCTATTACAAAAAATCATATTTATGGAAGTGAGGTGATTTACATCATAGCTGCAACAGCTAAAGCTCATAAACCAAGCATCTAACCACATACTTCTCCCCCATTTTATTATTATATTATGTTAGGAACGACAGCAATTTGGACATTAAATTAAAGATGCTAACATGGATATCTTTCATACTGTAAATCTTTACAATACAGAACATCTTTCATCTTGGACTTCCATACTTGCCAATTGGAACCATCCAATTTTATCATTGTGCCAAAACTCTTTATCTTTTCCATCCCAAAGCACGCCTCGAACCGGGGCTCTGATACCACTTGTTGGGGATTTTATGGAGATTAATCTGCAGAATTAAACACTAGACGAATAACGACATCAATGAAAATACCACAAGCAAGCAAATACCAAGATTTAACGTGGTTCGGCAAATCGTGCCTACGACCACAGGGCAATCCAGGGAGAAATATTTCACTATGAATCAAGAGTACAATCCCTCCAAGTTACACCTGAACTTGATGATTAAATCATAAGAGAAAGATACAGTGTTACCTTTAGGGTGTTTGCGGTGAAAGTTGATTTCTTCATTGCTGAATCTATTACACGTTTACCGATTACAGATTCAAAGTAAAATTAGTCTTTTTATAAGACTTTCTTACACAATGAAAAAAAAAATTAAAAAATACAACTCTCTTCAAACAAACGCAACGGGTGTTTATCACCCGCTGCTTGCGTGGGATCTTGGCCTGTGACGGGGATGTTGATATCCGTGGACCACCGTCGATCAGATCTGATTACTGAAAAATCGGGCAGAGCTTCGTTGATTCGCGAAGGAATCAAGAAACCGTAGCGCTTATCTCGGCAACGACGAGATAATTGCTCTTATTAAGATTATCGCAACGGGATAGGATAATCTTAAGGAACGGACCCGGGGAACTGCAGATCTGACGAGCTCCTCTTCTTTATGCCGATGAACTCGATCCGATCTCTCCTCCTCCTCTCTGAAATTCGTGCACATTCAGTCTTCAATCCGGCAGGGCTTCGCCAATTCTCCAAAATTCCAGATCTCAAAAAATAAAGGCACTGGGGCTGTATTTATAGGCTTCAGGAGCCCTGTGTTTGGATAGGAACGGTTGATTCCCTCTTATCTTCAGTTATAATCACTTTATCATATTTAAAGATAACCCCAAGACAGTTAGGGAGGCTCTGGAACCGTCAAAACTGATCGAAAACCGTCAAACACACGTCCCGAGTGCGAGACAGTTCGGGGTGTCTCGCACATGTGCGAGACAGTTTGTACCCTCTTCAGTATTTTCGCTCTAAATATTTCATTCGACCTCCGAATGAGGTGATTCAAGTTGTGTTGGAAAGATAACGAAAATATATACAACTTTTATCTTTTAAGATTCTTCAGATTCGAATATAATCATGGTCAAAATAGCTCCACAAGGTCCGAGACACTTGTGAGTGTCTCGGCCATGGCCGAGACACCAATGAGTGTCTCGGGTATTTTGGTCATAACTTCCTCATATGACATCCAAATGACCTGATCCAAGATGAATTGAAAAGCTAACGAACAGATCTATAACTTTTATCTTTTAAGATTTTTCAGATTCGAATCTAATCATGATAAAAACAGCTCCACAAGGCCCGAGACACTTGTGAGTGTCTCGGCCATGGCCGAGACACCAATGAGTGTCTCGGGTATTTTGGTCATAACTTCCTCATATGATCTCCAAATAACCTGATCCAAGATTTATTGAAAATCTAACGAAGAGATATATAACTTTTATCTTTTAAGATTCTTCAGATTCGAATCTAATCATGGTCAAAACAGCTCCACAAGGTCCGAGACACTTGTGAGTGTCTCGGCCATGGCCGAGACACCAATGAGTATCTCATATATTTTGGTCATAACTTCCTCATATAACCTCCAAATGACCTGATCCAAGATGTATTGGAAAGCTAACGAGGAGATATACAACTTTCATGTTTTAAGTTTTTTCAGATTCAAATCAGATCATGGCCAAAATCGCTCTATAAGTTCTAAGATACCTTTGGGTGTCTCGGCTTGGCCGAGACACTCATGGGTGTCTCGGCCAATCCGAGACACCAATTCAGCTTGGCCGAGACACCTTAGAGTGTCTCGGCCAAGCTGAGACACCTTTGGGTGTCTCGGGTTAGCCGAGACACCTCTGGGTGTCTCGCCGAGTCCCGGGACGTAGTCCTGCGCGTTCCGTCCGTTTTCGCTGTATCTTCGTCGTCCGAACTCGAAATCATGCGATTCAAGATGCGTTGGAAAGCCGTGGAGAAGATATACATGCTTCCATAATTGAATCATATGTGAAGTGGACAATACACGAGAGGCTCTCCGCCTTTTGCAAGCGATGTGGGGTTCCCGATCAGTTCGTGTTTCCGTCATTCCGAAGTTCTATCGTTTCGCATGGTCCGTCGACTCACTTCATGTGTTTGTCATCATCAAATGATCTCCTATGACTCGGATAGTGACATTCATCATCTTCTCTCTGTCTCGAGCCGTGTGCGGGGACCTATAGGTAATTTTACATAGGGCACCAAAACCTAATACCTGTCTTATCAAAAAATCTTCAACTCTCATGGAGAAATCAGCAATGTACCCTCGACGGCGTCATCGTTCTGAAGACAGGAGCTTTTGAATCACTGCAATCGGACACTCGAGCTATCCAGAATCTGAACTTTTCTCTTCGATTTCTCTCTCCTCGTGACACTGCAGCAAACCTGTGGTTACTGTAGCACCTAAGTACTATTCACCCAAAAAACTGTTCATATAAATATTGATCTCAGTGCTCTCTTATATAGAATTTTCCAAACCTATTCCTATTTCAAATAAATCCTCCAAATCCTCTTCTACATAGAATCTTAATTCATGTAGACTTCTTATAGATAGAATTCTAATTCATGCAGACCTCATCATGTAGGCCTTATCTTGAGCTGGACCCACAACAGTTAAATCCGTATACTGTATAGGCGGTGATGTGCTTATAAGATTGGTAGAGGTATGAGAAGAAAACGCAAGGCATCGATCGGTTGGCTGGAAGTAAAGATAAATTTAAAGACTTGGGACTAGCAGATAGATATAAAGATTAAATAATATTCATCAAATTATAATTTTTATTTCTTACCTAAAAATTTGTAATGAATTATTTTGGAAATAGTTGTAAATGATAGTGATATAGGTGAGTAGGTGACAACCTAGTTGGGATGTACTCATCTATTGTGATGCGACAAATTTCAAAATAAATTTATACTTGTTGATGCTCGTGAACAAACAGTCAGAGATGGGGGTTGTCCGCCGTAGGATGCAGCTTCGATCCTAACGGCGCTGAGGAGAAGGGAGAGAATGGATGTTGGGGCCAACTCCTCCTCTGACTTTACGCCCGATTCTGAGCGCGCGAGGTGGGCTGATGACCTGCACATGCAAGAATCGTAGGAGTACGGGGTTAGTTTCCCTGTGGTACCTCCGACGGTTAAGTCAGCTGTGGAGCTTGAGTGGGGTTTGGGGGAAGGTCCTCAGGCCATTGAGGTCCTCGGAGCGTACTCTTTTGAGAATTTTCTAGTTCTTTCTTAACCCAGGTAGGTTCCTAGTTTTTATGAAGAAGAAATAGCCAGGCCAAATATCACTTACCTCTGTGTTCCTCTTTTCTCCTCCTTTTATAGTCCCTTGCCTCTGAGTGTATTGTCCCTCGGCTTTGGCTATACACAGGAGGCGACTGAGAGGTGAGCAGTAGAGGTGCTGAGATATCCTTCTCCTTCCAGATGTCGACTGGTGATTGGGAGGGAAGTCATTCGAGTACAGGAGAGAAATAACTTCTCTTTATCCTGGATTTGATAGAAGAGGTAGGGCGTAGGATAGGTCGGCTGTGTGGCCGTCCTTCTCTCTCCAGGTGGTGGCTGTCGATTGGAGGAGAAGTCATTCGTGCATAGGGAAACATCATGACAATCTTCTGAGAAATGACTTGTAAGCAGAATAAGCGGCTTGGGCACGAGGTTTGTCAGAATAGAGATCTTGATGAGACTAATCAATACTGTTGTCGATTGACATCTAAAGTGAACTTGGTCGGCTCTTATCCCTTTAGTCGAGGCGGGTTGATCTGCGAGCCATCATTATGATTTGGCGACCCGGTAGTCGAGTGAGCTTCGGGTCGGGTGTATAGTCGAGTCGTCTGCTCGAGGAGTCGTCTTAATTGCGATGGGGCGACTGATCCCGCACTTCGAGTCAGTCATGATGACCCTTGATAGAAATATGGTTTGTCTGCTCGTCTGGTCGAGAGACTTAACCTTGGCTGGGCTTTTGAGCCTCTAAATTGGTTTGGACCATAGCTCTCTTGGGCTTATGCAGACATTCTTCCGACATCTCTATCTTTGGATGGTAAATTATCATAACAATACTTGTAAACGATTTATTTATTATTAATAAAAAAGTTATTTTTATCATTTTTTTATTTTTGAGAAAAATATGTCCAGACCCCAAAAGCGAAAACTCCATGTGACCCAGCCCCTTGTATTTTGGCCCATGTGATTCAGCCCTAAAAAATAGCATTTAATGTTTCAATGCCCCTTCACGTCAGCAGTAAAAAAAAGAGATTGTATTTAAAAAAAACTCAAAATTGCCCCTCCACTTATCTTCCCCAGACACCTTTGGTTCCCAAAAACATGAAAAGTCATGTCACATTAATGCGATCTAACAGAAAAGATGGAGGGAAATTTCCCGCCCTTTTTAAAACTCTATCATGAGAAATAACTCATGTTAGTTCTAACTTATTTCATGCTAGTTCTAACTTATTTTATATTAGTTCTAATTCATGTTAAAGCTAACTTTAAGTGGAACTAACATTAATAGTTTGGCAACTTGGTCTAGTGGTAAACTTGGAAATTTGGAGAGAAGGTTAAGAGTTCAAACCACTGCAACTACAATATATATTTAAAAGTTCAAAAACTAACTAGAAGTAGAACTAACATGAAATCAGCTAGCACTAACACGAGAACCACTAGAACTAACATGGGCTCAACTAGAACCAACATACCACTAGAAATAACAATAACTGGAAGTAGAATTAACATGACATCAGCTAGAACTAACACGAGAACGGCTAGAACTAACATGGGCTCAACTAGAACTAACATACCACTAGAACTAACACTTATATTAGAAATAACACTAGCTAAAAGTTAGAACTAACATGACATCAACTAGAGCTAACACGAGAGCCACTAGAACTAACATGGGCTCAACTAGAACTAACATACCATTAGATATAACGCTTATATTAGAAATAACACTAGCTGAAAATAGAACTAACATGAAATTAGCTAGAACTAACACGAGAATCACTAGAACTAACATGAGCTCAACTAGAACTAACATACCACTAGAACTAACGCTTATATTAGAAATAACACTAGCTGGAAGTAGAACTAACATGAAATCAGCTAGAACTAACACGAGAACCACTAGAACTAATAGAGGCTCAACTAGAACTAACATATCACAGGAACTAATGCTTATATTAGAAATAACACTAGCTACAATTTAGAACTAACATGGTATCAGTTAGAACTAACACGAGAGCCACTAGAACTAACAGGGGCTCAATTAGAACTAACAGACCACTAGAACTAATGCTTATATTAGAAATAACACTAGCTAGAAGTTAGAACTAATATGACATCACCTAGAACTAACACGAGAACCACTAGAACTAACAGGGGCTCAACTAGAACTAACAGACCACTAGAACTAATGCTTATATTAGAAATAACACTAGCTGAAAGTTAGAACTAACATGACATCAGCTAGAACTAACATGGACTCATTAGAACTAACATACCACTAGAACTAATGGTTATATTAAAAATAACACTAGCTGGAAGTTAGAACTAACATGAAATCAGGAACGAGAGCCCCTAGAACTAACATGGTTCAACTAGAACTAATGTACTACTAGATCTAATGCTTATATTAGAAATGACACTAGCTAGAACTAGAACTAACATGAAATCAGCTAAAACTAACACGAGAACCGATAGAACTAACAATGGCTTAACTAGAACTAACATACCACTAGAACTAACACTTATATTAGAAATAACACTAGCTGGAAGTTAGAACTAACATGATATTAGATAGAACTAATAGGGGCTCAACTAGAACTAACATACCACTAGAACTAACGTTTATATTAGAAATAACACTAGCTGGAAGTAGAACTAACACGCATAATTCTTTTCTATTATTGTTTGATGTTTTTGCCTTGCGATCTTATTCCCAGTTAGCGTTTCGGCCACGTCCACAACAAATTAAAGAAAGAACTGATAATAAAATAGCAATAACAACGATAAAAGAGGAGATGAATTCACCTCACTTTTCATTTATAATTTTCGAAAACAATTACAAAAAAATGTTTAAAAAAATTCATGACAAAACTATTAATAAAAATTTAAGGTAACAAATTAAAACCCAATGTGCTTGATGCACGGCGGGTCCAAGCCAATCAAGCTTTTAATTAACAACCTAGCTAGCGATTTGATTAAACTAAATAGCTCTTGACGAAGCCGTCGATAAACTTGGCCCCGACGTCCCTCGGCCAGGTGACGTCCCCCAGCCAGTTCTCGATCAAGAAGAGGGACGCCTCCTTGTTGACGGGCTCGTGCTTTTTGACCCACTCGGCCCTGGGCCTGGGATCGCCGTTTGGCCCCTTGTTGTTGTACTCGATGTAGTAGCAAGTCTGGTGGAAGTCGGCCCTGTCCCAGTAAGCCCAGCCCTCAAGCCTGATCACGTCCCCGATCTCCGACTCCATGACCATCATCCTCGCCTTCGCCTTCCTTGGCCTCCCTAGAGCCTGATCATTTTTAATGGCCATGGCGGAAGTAAGAGAGAAGAAGAAGTTGAGAGATAGAGGGGTGTGAGAGAGATATGTGATTAATGATGGAGAAATTGAGAATAAATAGGGAGGGGCGCAGTAACTGAGTTCAGTCCCATCAAAGGGGCAAGTTCGTAACTTCCATTGGGCTTTTTTTGAAATCCGATACTTTGGGAACTCGTCACAAATACTCAAATACTGTGTGTATTTGGGGCTTATCCACATGGGGTAGAATACAAAGGGCATCGTCACATGAAGTTTCTACTTTTGGGGCCTCGACACAAATTTTCTTCATTTTTATAATTTTTTGTATTTATAATTTATGTAATTTCAAGTGATTAATAATATTATTGTTTTTTATTAAAATTTTATGTAATTTTTTTTGTGTATAATTAAAAATTTAAAGAGATTAATTTTTTTAAAAAAACAAAAAAAAGGCCCGGGCTCCGGTTTTGCCTGACCCGGACTCGATTTTCCGAGCTGGGCCGGATCGGGCCGGACCGGATGGACAACCCTAGATATACTTTGAAAGATCATTGAT
>NC_033796.1:36215557-36229231 GCF_001876935.1 Asparagus officinalis | reverse complement strand
TAAGGTGGTTTCTGTAAAATCTCCTCCCTTAAAAATTAAAATATATCCATTCTTTATCTCAAATCACATACGTGAAGACTAGGCTTCGAAGCAAAATGGAGGATGCTTTCCTCTCATACGCATTAATGATGTTTATTGAAAGAGAAATTTCTAAAAGTCTGAGCATCGATACTATCATTGAAGACTTCGAAAATTTTAAGGAACGTCGAATTCCTTTTAGTTAGAGAAATTTTAATTATAAAAAATTAAATGATGCTTATTTGAATATTTTCTATATAATTTTTGTCTTCCTCGTTTAAAATATTTTGGAGATATTGACGTTGACTATTCTACTCGTTTTGTTTGGATTGTGATGTACCTCTTGTGAATAAAATTACATTAACAAAAATTTTCGTCTATCTTTTGTATGCCCCCGGCCCACTGAAATTCTGGATCCGTGCGTGACAATGATATTACCTCACACAACGTTCTACAACAAAAGTTACCTAGGTTGACTTATGCATGAATTCGCCCGCCCTAAAATTGTGCACGTAAATGCTCTAAACTTTTACCTTGATTGGATCGGATTAAAAAAAGTCATAAGATTGTGATATAACTTTAAGCTTTACCTTTGAACAAATGCAAGATTTAATAATTATTTTAAATAGAACAATATTAGTCCTCTAATTCAAGTCTTACTTCGACCGACATAGTACGAAGAATTTTCATAGTAGAACTTATATATCGTTCCATCTTTACTTTTAAAAATCTGTATTATTTTGTTAAAGTCCTATTCTTACATTGCTTTATACCAGTATAATAATTATTTTAAGTATCATCGCAATTATTATTTTTAAATAATAATTATTATTTTAATATTATATCATCGCAATTCTTCCTCTTTTACAAATTCGTTTGTTGGGAAATCGAGCCCAACAAGGCAACAAGTCATAACGTTATTGACCAATGACCAGCTTAAAGTATACTTGTTCATATTTTTGAGTTGAAAGATTCAAGCCTATTAAATATTTAAATGTTCGGACTTTCAAACGACAACCTCAATTTTTCAAATAATGCAGTTAAATGCTCTCATTTGTCTACACATCTAAAGTTGATGTTGAAGGAATCATAATCTAGCAATTACAAATTGACCTATTCATGAGAAAAATTCAGACCCAACTTACTTTTACCCGATTACTGCTAATTGTACTATACTTTGTTTACTGGTTTGTTGATATTGTTAGTAGAATGGTTTACTCTTATTTATTCTGAAATAAGGCAGAAGGGGAAACATAAAGATTTTCTGAAGGGACAAAAGGAAAAATAGCAAAAATTCTGTATCATTTTATATTTGTACCTCTTTTCATTTTCTAGAGATGCTTTTAGTTTTTAGGTACCAATGTGGTACTCGGGATACGTGTAACATTAATCCATTGTGCGATGTGAAGATTTAGGACTTAAGACTGTTTTTTTCTTGTCGCTTTAGTCTTGTTATTGGTTTAGCAAAAGCATAATTACTTTAGATTTTCAGGAATACTTCTTCTCTCAGGACACCCGACCGCAAGGAGTGGTGTGAACCTTTCTTTGCTCTAGCTGAGCAATTTGAACATTTATTTGCTCTCTCTATTGGCTTCAGATCATTTTGCACGATGCGAGACGTTTTCATAGGATTAATACTCAATTTTCAGGGTCTATCCTCCAATTGGTTCGGTTGTGATCTTGTGTCTTTATATTTATGAATAATTTAGTTAAGAAAATATGTGTGCGTGCGTGTGCGTGTATAAGTGTATATGAGCTGACAACTCATTTTGTGCTACCCACTAACGTCAACAGTGAGTGTAGGGTCTAGTGTTTGTGTGTGTGCAACTCATTTTGTAAAATAAATTGTCAGTTAGCTCATACGCATTACCCTAATATGTGTGTGCGTATTTTCAAAACTACCTGTAAATCTCAATATTTGCAAAAATACTCCTCTATGCATCAATTTTGAAAATATACAAATAACCCTAACAAATAATACTAACTTCAGTGCAATCTTGGAAAAGGAATATCCTCAGAACTGCCCACATGCATGCGGACAGTTCTGAACTGCACATAGGAAAAATAGGGGGCAATAATCTTGGAAAAGGAATATCCTCAGAACTGCCCACATGCATGCGGACAGTTCTGAACTGCACATAGGAAAAATAGGGGGTGATCAAACTTGACCTATGGTGTTTCAACCATGTAAGGACAAGTGAATAATATACACAAGCCACATAATTTACTTTAATTTGATTGAGAAATGTGATGCAATCTAACCTTTGATTTCCTGAAAAGAGCATCATAGAAAACACGCTCAGCTTCTGATTGTTCACATTCCACAATCTGTACAGTGGCAGGAGGCAGAACGAGAATGGGCCTGCACAAAAGAGAATCAGAAGGTTGAAGCAAAGTGAAATGTTTTTTAATGGTAGTAAGGAGAGGAGAAAATCAACTTGCCTTCCATTTGTATCCTTTGTGTCCTTCGTTCTTCTAAGCATCAGTGATCTTAGAATACCTCTAACCAATCTTAACCCTCTTTCATCACCTTTCTCATAAGGCCCTTGAATCAGTTTCTGCCACCTAAAGAGATAAAGAAAGTAGGGAATGGCTGTAAATGCAAAATCACTAACCAATAAAAACTATTAATACACCGTCAAACATTCATTCTAATTAAGTGAGCTACTTTTAAGACATAACTCCATAATTAAGTAACTAAAAATGATTAACCATATACAAAACGTATAAAACATGCAAGCATCTATTGATACTTAAACATTGAGGATTAGCTCACCCTATTTTATTATCACTTTTATTATAGAAATTAACTCATTTTAATTACATAGAAAGCAAAATGGAGTAGCAGTAGATTTTATTTTTGACGTTTTACGAAGAAACACGATATATTTTCAAATGTTGCTGCACTTACAATGCCCAATTACACCATGGCTGGACCTTTAAGAAACAAAGGAGGCTGTAGAGATCTTCCAAATTATTCTGCAACAACAACAAAAACATGAAAGAAAATCACAGCTAGTTGGTTTAAGTAATATAATCTTCAAGTATTAAGAGATCTCATAGGCATATCAGCCCAAATTATTGACCCACCTCTTAGATACAAGCATAGCAGTAGTGTGTAAATAAGAACGTCATATGATAGAGAGAAAAAAGTAATTACGGACCTGAAGAGGAGTACCAGTAAGACACCAACGGCAGTATGCAGTTAGAGCAAAGGCTGATTGGGCTACTTGAGCTTTTGAAGATTTGATGGTGTGTGCTTCATCTAGTACCACTCTGTACCAATTAATTCTGTGAAATATGCTCGGCTTTGAATTTGAATTCTGGATAGAAGACAACTTTGTCATTCATGGCTAAAACTGCATATAGATTAGAAGTAGATAAAAAAGAATGTCAATAATCCTTACAGATTTAAAAGATGATTGTAGAACCCCATATGTTGTTAATACGACATCATAAATGGCAATTTCTCTGGGATCATTTGTTCTGTCACAACCATAGTGAATGAATACAGAAATCGAACCAGGCCGTGAATGGGTCTCTAGCTCATCCTGGAATAATAATTGAACTGGATGCTTCAGTGATTTAAAAAGAAAAAGAACAGGATACAGCTTTCCAAGACTAATACTAGAAGTAAACTAGGACTTTGAAAGTACTGTTAAAATAATAGATAAGAGAAATTGAATTTGTTACAGAGGCATAATGTGTGACAGTTACCTTCCATTGGCCAAGTAATGCCATGGGACAAACAATTAGGGTTCCTCCCTTTACAAAATTTGATTCTTCCTCAGGATTCTCCATTTCTATATCATGGTTCTCTCTCTCTCTATATATATATATATATATATATATATATATTGTTGGAAATTAGAGAGGAGATGAGGAGATAATATCTTTCTATATTATTCATCAACTAAAAGTGCCTTTATATAGGCTTACAAAACAACTTAATCCCATAAAAATCTAAACTAATTAGCAACAACTCCACCAACAAAATAACAACCTAATAACAAATTTGAATCAGTTATTCAACATTCCCCCTTGATTCAAAATTTCTTGTCATTCTTGAATTTTCATAGAGCACTTCTCTCCACTTTGTGATGCACTTCTCATCTCAAACTTGTTGACGCACATACTCACCAACATTTCTTAAAGGAGCACTTAACCTAATAACTAATTTTGAATCAGTTATTCAACATTCCCCCTTGATTCAAAATTTCTTGTCATTCTTGAATTTTCATAGAGCACTTCTCTCCACTTTGTGATGCACTTCTCATCTCAAACTTGTTGACGCACATACTCACCAACATTTCTTAAAGGAGCACTTCTCTCAATCTCTCCATGGCGCACATCTCACCATGATTCCTAGAATAAAATTTCTTCTTCAACTGCTTGTGCCATGTTTGCTTGTTCTTCACCATTATATCGACAATATTTTTGGATATGACCAAATCTCTTGCATTTGTGACATTGAGGTTTTCCTTTATGCCAACAATCCTTCTCCTCATGACCAAGTTTCTTACAATTGTTGCATTGGACTCCTTTGCCTTTCCCTTTTGAAGATGAAGTCTTGGCTAATAAGGCTTCTTCAAAATTTTCACCATTTTCTTCATTCCTCATTGCTCTCCTTTGGTCTACGGCACTGAGGGCATTGACTAAATCCACTAGAGTTATTTTTGATAAGTCTTTGGAATCTTCAAGTGAGGAAATTTTGGACTCATACCTTTCGGGAACAGTCACTAAAATCTTATCAACCACTCTTTCATTTGAAAATGTTTCACCAAGCAATCTAATTTGATTGATAATAGCCATAAGCTTACCGACATACTCTTTGATGGTCTCACCTTTCTTCATCTTTTGCATCTCAAACTCCCTCTTGAGATTCAGAACTTGCATCAATTTTGTTTGATCGTTGCCTTCGAATTCTTCCTTTAGCATCTCCCACGCCTCCTTAGGTGATTCACAAGTCATTATACTTGTGAAGATTCCATCTGACACGGCTGAATGAATACAAGAGAGGGCTTTTGGCTTCTTTGCTTTTTCTTCATCGTGCTTCTTGATTTGTTTTAGGGTTGGATTTTGTGGAAGAGGGGTAGGCTCATAGTCACTCTCAACAACTTCCCATAAACTCAAAGATTTCAAATGAGATTTCATCTTGATAGCCCAAGATTGATAATTGTCTCCATTGAAGATGGGGTATGGAAGCGAAAAATTGTTGGATGCCATTAAAACGAATGGTTGATCACTCTATTTTTTTAAATCCTCACAAACCAAGTGAAAAATCAGAGACAACAACTCATAATATTCTGGCTTGCTGCAGTTCATCGGCACTGGAAGAAAACGTAATAGAAAAACTCTCGAGATTTTGCCATGTTCCGGCTGCAAATATCATTACTCTTTATGATGTAACAAATATCTGGCACATTCCTTTGCTTCTAAGGGAGCAAAAAGCGCATGAAGCAATATTAAAAGAATTGAATCTTCAAAGTGTTGATGGATACCCAGTGCTGGCGGAATGGATAGCTGGGATGAATCATTTCCTTATGCTGTCATGCTTGCAGCTCAAGACGTTGCACGGTGATGCAAAAAAACATGGGATTAAACTTGGGATCACGGCTCTGATACCATGTTGGAAATTAGAGAGGAGATGAGGAGATAATATCTTTCTATATTATTCATCAACTAAAAGTGCCTTTATATAGGCTTACAAAACAACTTAATCCCATAAAAATCTAAACTAATTAGCAACAACTCCACCAACAAAATAACAACCTAATAACAAATTTGAATCAGTTATTCAACATATATATATATATATATATATTCTATCAAGACTTTTACCAAGAGCCCCTTTGCTAATCCTCACCTAGATGAACAACTAAATAATTCACCAAAAAAGAGAAAGTGGACACAAAAAAGCAAAAAACCCCAAAATTGGGATTATTATTCCCACATCTTTGGGATGAATGGTGGTAATTTGTTTTTTTTTTCCTTTTTAGTTAAGCGAGCATTGTAACTAGACATGAATAATGTAGATCTAGTTCCTTAATCAACTTGGTGATGATTTTTAATAATTGCAGCCTTCATAATAACTGAACTATCCAATTTCTCTCCTCTCAAATCCCAAAATAATGGCAACATTAAACTAGTCCAACACCATCTTAATAAAGCGCGTCTTCTTCTCAAACCGTTTACCAATCATGAAAGTACTTCATCAATACCTACTTTTTAGTACTTTACTAATCAAACACGCGCTAGATGTGCCGTGCAAAATACACTTTTATTCTCAATGAATAAAAGCAGTGTATAAATTGTCCCCTTTTTGTTATAGAAATCTCATTCCTCTTCTGTAGTACAAGCTGCCAGGGGACTCGAATAATAAGGACTTTAGAGTAAGTACAACCTAATGCAATTGACCCATTTAATAGTGTGAATTTCATTAAAAGAACACCTTGAACTTCAGGTGGATTTGCATAAAATACACCTGAAGTTTAAAAATTGCATAAAACTTTTCTAATTGTGGGTAATTTCCCTCTGTCCTCCCTTCCCTAACATACTTGTTTATGTTAGAAAATTGATACATGTCTTTGGGGTTTTAAATTTAATTATTTGGTCCCTTGATCTTTTGATGGTTGATCTTCCCGTTGTGTATATTAACACGTGCTTCACTACACAAGTAACGGAGGTTAGAGGGACCGGAAGTCATGTTCTCCGACGTTCAAGTTGGTGACTTCTTTCAATTTATCTGAAGAGGAAAACAAAGTATGATCTTTATTGACTTTTTGTATGTAAAATTGTGTACCCTGGGGTGGTGGAAATCAAGATTATTTGTAGAGGGATTACGGTGGCACATTGATAATTTTGGTAGAGCGCACGCAGTACTGGTTTAGACCTACTTTACACGCCCCAGTCTATTGGTCGAGTCAACTTTGCACAGTGAAGGGACTGTTGGATTTATGACGCGTTCGAGGAGTTTTGAAGGCTCTAGATCACACATCTATTATGACCGACGCTGCATTAAATACTGATGGCAACTGCGCGACGGATTATGAGCACTGATAGGACGTTCATTAAATGATACATGACTTTACGGGATACTTGTCAAACCGAATGACTATTAGAAACATACTTTGTTGGGTCCGATCGGAGAACACTGTTCTTCTCAGATTTGGACATCTCGACAAGATTCAAGTCGGCAGCGCCATTCAACTCGAACTTAGATTGTGAGTCGGGTTAGTTGGCTCATTACTTGGGTCGTGCTTATTGATGCTTTGGGAGTCGGCCAGTGAATCAACACGTGATCATTTTATTAGGTTGTGTAGTTTCCAAAGTATAACAATACTCTAGAATGAAGCTTTCCTCAAAGTTTAGGTGGAATTTTTCAGAACTTCAGAGAGCTTTGTGGAATTAGGTAAATGGCACTTAAGTTCCCTATTATTTCACCATATTAACACTTAAATATTATAACTTGTAAAACATAGCACCTAAATACCCTAAATAATCCAAATATGATGTTACTACATTCTGTTAGTTAGTTTGAAGTGAGAATATGCTAGAAAATTCTCATGTGAGTATCACATGTTATATTTGTACTATTTTGACCCGATTTCTTGTTATAAGTACTACTACTTTACAACTCCTTTTCTTTTTATTAAAGGGTTTTTTTGATATTAGTCCCCAAATCTTTCATACTTCGAATTAGACCCCCAAATCTTCATATTTTGAAATTAGTACCCAAATCTCTAAGTATTTTGAAATTAGTTCACATACATTGTCCACAAAGTGTGTTAAGTGTTTTGAAATTAGTCCTCTAAGTAGCACCATGTTGAGAATTTAGGGGATTAATTTCAAAATATTTATCACATTTGGGACTAATTTTAAAACATGAAGATTTGGGGGACTAATATAAATTTTGGAAGATGTGGGAGACTAATAATGAAAAAACTACTTTATCAAATTACGTCATTCATCTTAATTTTAACATAACTCCAAATTTCCCTCCATCTTTCCCAGTGTCTGTAGGCTGTTTAAAAATTACTGCGGATAGTTGATCCCCACAAAGCACTGATGATGAGAGTTATAATCTGACAACTTTTACATTGACTAATGAAAGTTACAATCTGACGATTTTCATTACAATAGATGATGGAAGTTACAATCTGATGACTTCCACATCAACAGACGAAGGTTACGATCTGACAACCTTCACAACAACATATGAGAATTACAAATTGACGACTCTCATATTTCAAAGATCCGAATACAAGGATTACAAGATGATGATCCTTGCAACACTCGAAAAAAGAGATCATAAATTGACGATCTCTTTGTTTTTGTCAAAAGTTGCTTTTTTCCAATGCTGTTAAACCCGTTACACCATTTATCGATTACATATTCAAACCGAAAGAAAAGTCGATCTTTTTATAAGATCTTCTCACAATGAAAAAGTAAAAATTACAACTTTATTCAACAAAACACAGCAGTAGTTTATCTCATGTTGCTTTAGGTGGGATCTTTGCCTGTGCCGAGGACGCGTTAGTCCGTGGATCATCGCAGATCAGATCCTGTTGACCAAATAATTATGCTCTTGTTTTACGAAGGAAACAATTGCAGCAGCGACAATCACGACCAAACGATATTGTGGCTCTTCACAAGATTAAAACCAAGTTTAATCTGGAGAAAAGAGGGGGAGAGAATCTCGAATCTTTTGAATGCTTTTTCTTTATAAAAAAAGTTCACCAAGATTCGCCAATTCTCCTCTGAAATTCGTGGTTTACTGATCAATTTGATAGCAGCTCGCCCTCTGATTTCAGATCCCCTCAAATGAAGACCCTGAGCTTCTATTTATAGGCTTTTGTCGCCGTGTTTCCTAATAAGATCAAGTGTTTTGATGTTATTTGCAGTTG
Source organism: Asparagus officinalis (assembly GCF_001876935.1). NCBI lineage: Eukaryota > Viridiplantae > Streptophyta > Magnoliopsida > Asparagales > Asparagaceae > Asparagus > Asparagus officinalis. The sequence goes on along the minus strand of NC_033796.1, from coordinate 36,220,307 downwards.
ATAACCGCTCATGCGCACTTAAGGATAGCTTCAGATCAGTTGGGAAAATCCTGGGATGAAAGAATTCTGATAAAACATCGAAATCCGCGTTTCGGGAAGTTTCAGGGGGTAAGAACACTCGTGGTGGCTCGGAACTGTGCGAGCCACCATTTGGGGGCTCGTAGCCTTGCGAGCCACCATTTGGTGGATCACATGGGTGCGAGCCACCATTTGGTGGCTCGCACTCATGCGAGCCCCGTGGCCTGCTTCGTCCGTCTTTTTGACTTTCTGACTATGTATAGCCCCTTCAGTTTGCTTGTTTTGTGGTTGTTTCATCTTTACGCATGTTTCATCGCTTCGTTGACTCTTGCGCGATTCACTTCATGCGTCTCGTTGGCTCGCATACAATTTTCGAACGCATGGGCCTTTTGGAGCTGGCTGACGAGCGTATGGGCTCATGGTCTTGTTCTCAACATTTCACCACTTCGTTGTGTCGACGATTCATTGCCACGTCACCTTGAATTGTATTCGGGACCTATAGGTAGTTTTTGACGCCTACACTCTTCAAACCAAAATACGAGGATTATCCCCGCGTTTCAATTTCAAAATACAAAGCTCACTTCCGGGTTTTAAGTTCAAAATGCGGAGCTCACTACCGCGTTCTAAGTTCAAAACGCAGAGCTCACTACCGCGTTCCAAGCTTCAAACGCGAAGCTCAGCTCCATGTTTCATTAGTTAGATGCGAATGTCATTTCCAGGACGCGAATCTCGCGTTTGACCCATTCAAACACGTTTTAAACGGTTCCAAAACCATATTGCACATAGTAAGGGCATTAAATCCTTATTAAGGAGTGATTTAAGGGATCAGTTACACCACTTAAACCCCTATAAATAGCTGAGAAGTCAGCTACAAAAGGACCTTTTTGGATCATCTTGGAGGTCGACACTCTTTGGAGCTTTTGTGAAGGCTTTTGTTGAAGCTTTTGAGCAATTTGCCTTGGATTTTTGAACCGTGTTTCGGTTGAAGAACTTGAAGATTGGTTACTAAATTATTTTCAGTTAAAAATGATTACTTTCCTTTCTAAAATCAACTCTTTTACTTAAACTCGTCCAGAGTTCTTAAACTCGTTAAGAGTTCAAAACTTGCCTTACAAGTTCTTCCCGACGTCAAGTCAAGATGAATAGACTAAAGTTCCACGAAGTGAAGTGCTCGAATCGTCAACGGGATACAAGAATCAAATTCTCATCGCCATCAAGAAGAATCCAGTTTTAAACAAAGGGGAAGGTCTTCGTCGATCTTTATCTCTTTTGTTAGTTAATCGGGAAACCGATAAGAGAAATTTTTGTTAGATCCTAGAGGGGGGGGGGGGGGGGGGTATGCTAATCTAATCCTGATTAAATACCAATTAAAAATTATATTGATCAATTAGTTCTTGCAAGAGATAAATATGAATAAGAACGATAAGAATAAGCACAAAAGAAATATACGCTAAGCAAACACAAACACAAGATATGTTTACGAGGTTCGGTCCCCACGATCTACGTCCCCGCTCCTCACCTCGAGGAGATATCCACTATCACAATCCGGTTTGGAAGCCGGAACTTCTACACATTCGGTTTATAAGATCACCGAAAACCCTCACACTACACAACCACTATGCAATCATACTTTACACACGAAGTGTAGGAACCTAGCCCGTGTCCTCCTCCTCAAGTGCTCGCATGCAACCTCTCCATAGGTTCGTCAATCGACGCCACTCCTATTGGATTCGACCCCGTCTCTCGCCTCACACTTCTCTCGGTGTACAAGTGTATTATAAGTGATTCTCACAAATAAAGATTAAATACAATGATTTGTTCTCAACAACAAATGAGAACAAAAAATGAAGCTCACACTCACTAAATCACACCCCACAACCTACACTATATAGTATGAAGATATTAAGCTCAATATGTGTGTGTGATAACAGTGAATGAAAATAATATAACTCAATAAATATAGCTAATGAAATGAAAATGGAATAGCAAGCTATATAAGAGTTTAGAAAACTTCTCAAACAAGAGGAACAGTAGATGATGATCCCAATAGGATTTGAAAGCCACTTCTTGTTGTAGGAAAACTTCTTTTGAAACAAACTGATGAAATCAGCTTAAACAGCTCTTTTAAACACACTTAAGATTTTGTTAAACACAAAAAACTTGGATACTGAAAAAGAGCACAATGGGGTATTTATACCCACTCAAATATCAGCCAAAAAACCAACTTGAAAAGACTAAAAAGCCCCCCACTTCTTGTTGTAGGAAAACTTCTTTTGAAACAAACTGATGAAATCAGCTTAAACAGCTCTTTTAAACACACTTAAGATTTTGTTAAACACAAAAAACTTGGATACTGAAAAAGAGCAGCAATGGGGTATTTATACCCACTCAAATATCAACCAAAAAACCAATCTTGAAAAGACTAAAAAACCCCAGAGAGCCGTTGTAAAACTAGCCATTAAAAACCAATGATTAAATCGGCGGTCAACCGTGGAAATCTCGCGGTCGACCGCAAGGCACAAAAATGCTGAGAATAGGGTTTTAAGGCTGACGGTCAACCGTGAAACTCTCTGGATGGTCCACGGTCGACCGTCACGGTCGACCGCGGGCATATGAAAGCCAAACTCTGAAAGTTAACTTCCGGCGGTCGACTGTGGCGGTCGACTGCAAACATATACTTGGCATTGACAGGTTTTTGGGCCAAATTTGAAAATGCATTAAAAATATTAAATCAATTCCAAAAATAATAAAACTTTGGGGAAAGTTTCCAAATGATAAAATGAACATGTTAGAAAAGAAATTTTTGGAAAAATAATTTTTGTTTACAAAAACACACTGTTTTTGAAAAGTATTCGTAAAACCTGTATTTTACGAATATGAAAATTTTGATATAACTCATAAACACGTAAATATATCTCATGCATGTATTATGTATATATAATAGAGTATGAAAGAGTTGTAAACATGAAATAAAAGATATTGTAACAACGTTTGATGAAAAATCATTTATATGATAGAAAAACGTTAAAAATCGTGTTACGTGTACATATATTGAGCTTAAATATAAACATACAATATATGTAAGTAAACTAAACTTATACCTAGGTAATTCCACACATATGAACTTGAATCTTTAACGCTTGATTGTCGTGTGTTGAAATACCTGTAAAGAGAATCATAACAACAAAACTAGAGAATATATTAGCGATAAATTGTTTGACAAATCATCATCAAAACTATAGGGTCAACAATTCTAATTTCTTTTTCTAAGTTAGAAAGAGATTACTGTGAGAGATTGTATTTACTCTTTTCCTAAGTCAGTTAAGAAGATTGATACAAATTTATTTCTTAAATTTCCTTGCATTTTTCCAGCAAATAGTGTCCCCCTCTTCTTCCCTAATTTCTTCGCAGATGGTCATGAAAGCTCCCTCCAAATCGTGGTTCTTCAAGTTACAACGTGGCTCAAGTGAAGGAAATTAGCGTGCGGTTTGTTTAGGGGGAAAATGATAAATGGTGAAATTAGTAATTGTTTGACAATTAAATTTCACAAAACCCCTCTTTATTTTGATTGATTATTAGATAACCTCCCATAACTTTCAAAATATCAAAAAAAAAAAAAATCAACAAATATATAGATTATCATAAACCGCACTTAACTTTAAGATATTATTAGAAAACTCCCTTCAACTTTGAGATTTTATCAGAAAACTCCCTTTAAACCATTGTTTTTTAGGGGGTTTCCTAATAGAATCTTAAAGTTAAAAAGATTTTTTTTAATATTTTCAAAGTTCCAGGGGTTTATCTAGTAATCAAACAAAGTTAAGATGGGTTTTCTGATATTTAGCCTTGTTTAACTTTTAAAGGGGATATAAGGGTATATTCTTCCTAGCAGGCTGTTTTTATAACTTTGCTTTCATCTTTCTGACAGTTCACAACTTAGAGTATTTATGTGCTACGTTTTACTAGGGCTGTCCATTCGGGCCCGCGGTCCGGTGCCCGGCCCGGAAGCCCGTATATATATATATATATATATATATATATATATATGGTGAGGTTCTAATAAAAACCTCCTTAGCCTAAAAACTAAAAACCTATTTATTGCACTAAATATCATTAAAGAGTGCAATAAATCTCATTATTATACTGAGTGCAATAAATAGGGGCAACAAATAACCAATGAATCCAGATTCACTGGATGGAATCCAGATTCACTCCAGCGAATCCAGTTTCACCTCACATAACTGAATCTGGATTGCAGTGAATCGAGATTCACTCATATATAGGGTGAGGATTTCCAGTTGAAAAAAATGAAGACACGTATGAGTGAATCTCGATTCACCGTAGTGAATCCAGATTCAGTTATGTGAGGTGTTTGTTTTTTGAAGAATAATGACATTTATTGCAGTGAATCCAGATTCAGTTATGTGAGGTATTTGTTTTTTGAAGAATAATGGCATTTATTACACTCTTTAATGGCAAACAAATTTATTGCACTCTTTAATAATGGCATTTATTGTCATAACTGAATCTGGATTCACTGCAGTATAAGCTCTAATCTCAACCATTGGATAAGATAGATCCAATGACCCACATAGGTTTTTAGTTTTTAGGCTAAGGAGGTTTTTATTAGAACCTCACCCTATATATATATATAGGGTGAGGTTCTAATAAAAACCTCCTTAGCCTAAAAACTAAAAACCAATATCATCCATTGGATCTAGATGAATCCAAT